>NC_090368.1:991208-1158391 GCF_035084215.1 Heptranchias perlo | reverse complement strand
TAACCCACCTCCCTCACCATTAATCGACATTTTATCTTCTATAAACCTTCTTGTCCCGATTTGTCAGCAATGCTGTGGTCAGTGCTCCTCAACTCTCATCTCTCCATATCCCCAGCCCCACACACTCGCCTCGCCCCCCCTCCCCCCCCGCGCGCTCGCCCCCCCCTCCCCCCCCGCGCTCGCCCCCCCTCCCCCCCCGCGCTCGCCCCCCCTCCCCCCCGCACTCGCCCCCCCTCCCCCCCCGCACTCGCCCCCCCTCCCCTCCGCACTCGCCCCCCTCCCCTCCGCACTCGCCCCCCCTCCCCTCCGCACTCGCCCCCCTCCCCTCCCCTCCATATCCCCAGCCCTACACACTCGTCTCCCTCCCCTCCTCTCCACACTCGTCTCCCTCCCCTCCTCTCCACACTCGTCTCCCTCCCCTCCTCTCCACACTCGTCTCCCTCCCCTCCTCTCCACACTCGTCTCCCCTCCCCCTCCTCTCCACACTCGCCTCCCTCCCCTCCTCTCCATCTTGAAATTGAGACCCTTTCCCAGGACCTCAAAGCTGGAGGACTCCTCGCCACCATCACCTTCCTCCTACAGCGTGGAGGCTTTTAAAACACAAGCTTGCGTCACCTCTCCTCGCCGGCTCTCCTCTCCCTCTTCGCCCCTTTCCCCGGGCGCTGGCCTGCCCTGGGGACCATCACTCTCAACGTTGGGTTTCTCAATTTAAAGAGAAGGCAGACTGAACATTCAAACCAGCCCCCCGCAAAACATGCTGATTGACAGGAACGATACCCCCACTGGCTCAGGGGGTCGGGGCACTGCCCCATGAACTGGATGGAGCCAGATGTTCCCAGGTCTGTGCGGAGTTAGCTGATCTCAGCCTGGCTTCAGTGAGGGGGCTCCAGTGAGCCTCAGTGCCCCCAGGTTAGGGAGAGGACAAAAGGACAGAGATAGATTTCCCACTTGTATTATTTACTTCAGTTACCTTTTAGGTTCAGGGACAGGGACAGACGCATCTGACAGTCACCCACTGCCTACCTTACTCCCTATTCCTCATCCCCATCTCTCCTGAAGGCACGGCCTCTCGCTGGGAGACAGGCCTCATGTGCCTCACTAAGTCTCCATTCTTCATGTATGACCCTAGAGAGTGAATGGGGAGAGTTGCAATGGATCCAGATCCTGCCCTCACCCGATGGCCCACAAGGGTCGCTCCACAGCGGTCAGGGGCAGTAACTCCCCCGGATGCACATCCTCCTCCCTAATCTGCAGGCCTGCAGTCGCTCCCCACTGCTGCCCCGGCTGAGATCAGCTCACTCAGCACAGACTGGGGGGCTGAACCTGGTGGTGGTGGTGGTGGGGGGAGCCTCGAGGCCTGTGTGACCCAATCCCACACCGAGCGGTACAGTTACCCGCCGAGCTGGGGGGGAGGGGCACCAGAAATTAGTCTGAGTCACGTCTCCACTCGCTTCACTTGCCCCATCTTGGTGGCTCGTCTCCACATGTCCTCCTTCAGCTGGGCAGGTGGTGACCAGGTCATGGAGTCCTCCACACCTTCCGACGTCAATGCTGCTCCATACTCAGGGAAGAGTAGGTGGGCTTCACTGCAGGGCGAGACATACAGAGTGTCAGCTTCTCGCGGAGGGGGCCTCCTTCCGTTTGCCAAACCCCTCCCGGGCCAGGCCGGGCGGCCCCCACTTCTGCGAGGGGGACGCTCGGCCCAAGAACCCGCTGGGACGAGGGCTCAGGGGGTGAATGTACCCCCTGTATGGGTTAAGAGAGACCCAGGTTCTGCTGCTGAGCTCAGGTGACGGACGCTACACTAAGGAGGGGGGAATGGGCCAGGGTTCCTGCTCCTGATCATTATCCAGTGACCCCTGCCGGGAGGTCAGCAACTTTGGCTGAGATTCTGCCCGCACCCCCACCCACCCTGGTCAAATGATGCGCACTGTCTGGGCTCACACGTGAAGAACGGCCCCTGGGGTGAGTTATCGGAGGGCGACCGTGGAACCCGGACCCCAGTGAGGGTCAGTACCTGCAGCAGAGGATGGGAGGGAAGGGGGAAATCGAGGGGGAGAGAAACTCACTGATCGGGACAGCTCAGAATATTCATTCCCCGCCCCGAGCTGGGCCGGGTCCCAATCCCAGTCTCAAACTTTCACCGGTTTAAAGGGATGGCCAATTGAGAAGGAAAGGTGACTGGGAAATAATTTACATCAAGATCATCGGAACCCAGAAGTGTGTGGATTTGAGTGAGTTACAGCCAGCAGGACAGGAAGGGTTGTAGACACGGTAATTGCTGGCGTTCTGGGGAGCTGACAACTGCAATGGATTATTTTTCTTCTATTTTTGCATTCACCAAAGCAAAGCACATAGTGCTGGGAAACAGGACATTCTCCCGTTTAAATGCTGTTCAATGTCAGTCTTAACAAGAAGATATAAAGCAGTCCCATCAAACACTCCCAGAGTAAAGCTCCCTCTACACTGTCCCATCAAACACTCCCAGGGCAGGGACAGCACGGGTTAGATACGGGTTATGATTTGGTGCTGCTTTTTGATTATATCTGAGTCAATCAGGTGCAAGTGTGACACATGTAGCAGATGCAGGATGTCCACATGTGGATCTTGCTGTACCCCTTGAATGAAACTGAGACTTACTTGATTCCAGGTACCTCGCAGGACTTGGGCCGTGACGTCACACTCTGCACCTGTGGGCCAACAGACTTACATCAGTTTGTATTTGTTTTGTCTGACTGTTCAGTTTCAAGTGTTTCACAGACGCAGTGTCTAGGTACAGTCGACAGTTACATCTGCAGTGCCTCACCTTCCGCGTATCCCACAGGGCCTTGGGCAGTGGTTTATCCTCATCGTGAAGATTATCAAGCGGAGGATGGGAGAATGAGAAAGCTGAGAAGGAAAGCAGAAAGGAGTCAGTGAGATTCAGCAGGAAATGGAAGAACGACTGAATCCATCCTTTACAAACCTTCAATGTGTGTATGGGCCAGAGAGTGACCTCCCTGTCAACACAGCCTTATACCTGTGGAATGGGGGCTATCTTGTCCCACATCCCATTGTGCCGGGAACCCACTTCTGGGCTGCACTCTGTACAGACCGGTCAAACCATGGACCTTCTGGGCTGCACTCTGTACCGACCGGTCAAACCATGGACCTTCTGGGCTGCACTCTGTACCGACCGGTCAAACCATGGACCTTCTGGGCTGCACTCTGTACCGACCGGTCAAACCATGGACCATCTATGTCAGCTGCCTTTACTAAGTGAGCTGTCGGGGTTAGGGGTCAGTGAAGGATCTCAGGTGTATGCTGGAGTGAGGATTGGGTGCATACCTTTTAGAGACACTTACCTTTTCCAAGGCTGTCCAATTCCCCATCCACTAAACCTGGTGACAAAACAAAGAGAAAGTTGGAATGATCTGGAATCTTAGAGCTCAGAAGGAGGCCATTCGGCCCATCGTGCCTGTGCTGGCTCTTTGAAAGAGCTATCCAATTAGTCCCACTCCCTCGTGCTCTTTCCCCATAGTCCTGCAAATATTTCCTCTTCAAGTTTATGTCCAATTCCCTTTTGAAAGTTACTTCCTTTCAGGCAGTACATTCCAGATCTTTGCGTAAAAAAATTTCCCTTCATGGAATGGTTACAGTACAGGAGGCCATTCGGCCCATCGAGTCCGTGCCGGCTCTCTGTAAGAGCAATCCAGCTAGTCCCACCCCCCCGCCCTTTACCCGTAGCCCTACAAATTTTTTCCCTTCAACTATTTATCCAATTCCTTTCTGAAAGTTATTATTGAATCTGCTTCCACCACCCTTTCAGGCAGCGCATTCCAGATCATAACAACTCGCTGCGTAAAAAGGTTTTTCCTCATATCTCCTTTGGTTCTTTTGCCAATCACCTTAAATCTATGTCCTCTGGTTCTCAACGCTTCTGCCAATGGGAACAGTTTCTCTCTATCTACTCTGTCTAGACCCTTCATGATTTTGAAAGCCTCTATCAAATCTCCTCGAAACGGTCTCTGTTCCAAGGAGAACAACCCCAGCTTCTCCAGACTATCCATGTAACTGAAGTCCCTCATCCCTGGGACCATTCCAGTAAATCTCCTCTGCACCCTCTCTAGGGCCTTCACCTTCTTCCCGCCTGGTTCTTGAGTTAAAGGAATACTACAGGTTAACATTTCACACAATGGTTATCTGGTGTATCCACGGTAATCGAGCCCCACATTCCAAGCATTAATTACCCAAGCCCCCCAATCGCAGCAGTTATTCACCTGCAGCCTTCCTCCCGTTACCGGGTGCTAAGGAGTAATGTCTGTGCACCCACTCCAACCTCCCTCCCCAGGGATTAAAAACATATTTGCCACTAACCCGTGCTGTACCTGCCCTGGGAGTGTTTGATGGGGCAGTGTAGAGGGAGCTTTACTCTGTATCTAACCCTGTATCTGCCCTGGGAGTGTTTGATGGGGCAGTGTAGAGGGAGCTTTACTCTGTATCTAACCCTGTACCTGCCCTGGGAGTGTTTGATGGGACAGTGTAGAGGGAGCTTTACTCTGTATCTAACCCTGTACCTGCCCTGGGAATGTTTGATGGGGCAGTGTAGAGGGAGCTTTACTCTGTATCTAACCCGTGCTGTACCTGCCCTGGGAGTGTTTGACGGGACAGTGTAGAGGGAGCTTTACTCTGTATCTAACCCGTGCTGTACCTGCCCTGGGAGTGTTTGATGGGACGGTGTAGAGGGAGCTTTACTCTGTATCTAACCCTGTACCTGCCCTGGGAGTGTTTGATGGGGCAGTGTAGAGGGAGCTTTACTCTGTATCTAACCCTGTACCTGCCCTGGGAGTGTTTGATGGGACAGTGTAGAGGGAGCTTTACTTTGTATCTATGCCATGCTGTACCTGTAGGACACGGGCACAGGGTCAAACATGGAAAAAGTGAATTGATACAGATGTCAGGAAGTTCTTTATATAAAGATTGGACTCCAGATAGAGTGGAGGAAGCAAACACCCTGGAACATTATTTGAGAGACAGTTGGCTAATGTGATGGGGGCAGGAAGACTGTCGGGTCTCCCTGCATGGATCGATGGGCTGAATGACCCTCTAAGCCCTAATACAGAAACAATTCCTGTCTCACATGAGATTTTCCTTCAGAGCAGCAGATTGGAGAAATGAGAGCCAGACGAGAGGCACCGTGTGCTGGACTACAAACCCTGGTCCTGTCAGTGAAAGGACCATGTGCCATCCCACTGCACTACCCTGCTGCCCCGGGCATTTCAGTCTCCATCGAAGTCTCAAAAGGGGATTGGGCAAAAATGAGCTCTTTCTGACTTGTCCCCACTCAGCATTTTTGTTTTAACACACACACTTGCACGTGGAGAGCTTGAGTTTAATAGCAGCCCCTCAACACTCACCACTTCTCTTGGTCTGGCTCAGCATAGCCTGGCCAGGGCCAGCAAACGGACTTGCTGCATTGGGGTTGTTCACACTCGTGTGCAAGGCAGAGTCGGAGTTTGTTCTACAAAAAGAATAAAAGTCAAACTCCAGGACATAATGTCAAAGAGAAAAAGAAACATTGAAAATACTGGAAAGAGGTCCGTCAGTATGTGAGGGGGGGTGGGGAGAGAAAGAGAGAAACGAGAGAGAAAGAGAAACGAGAGCAAGTGAGCGAGAAACGAGAGAGAGAAAAAGAGAGCGAGAAAGAAAGGACGAGAACAGACAGAGATACGTACATTTGTACACACACACACACACACACACACACACACACACAAATAAATTCTGGTCAGACCCCACATCAGAAGTGAGCCCCACCCAAATCAATAACCCGATTTTCCTCTCTCAGATGCTGGTGATGATCAAAATTTTCCAAAATTTGCGGAGACACAACATCAAATTTGTAATATTAACGGATAAGAGGAGGCAGTGATCGCATTAAAGCCCACAAACCCAGTGCAGCTCGCAATACATCCACCACTAAACCAGGGCTCAACTCAGTGTGTTAGCACTCCCCGCTCTGAGTCAGAAGGCAGCGGCTTCGAGTCCCACTCCCAATACCCCAGCCCGTAATCCAGGCCGACGCTCCCAGTGCAGTACTGAGAGAGAGCTGCACTGTCAGAGGTGCCGTCTTTCAGATGAGGTGTTAAACCGAGGCCCTGTCTGCCCTCTCAGGTGGATGAAGATGATTCCAGGGTACTATATGAGGAGCAGAGAGTTCTCCCTGGGTGTCCTGGGCCAATATTCCTCCCTCACTCGAGAGCACCAAGAAACAGATGAACTGATTGTTCATCTCACTGCCTGTTTGTGGGATCTTGCTTCAAAATAGCTGCGATGATTGTTTAGAGAACTGTTTGAAAGATGTGATGAGACACTGTATAAATAAAAGACTTCAAACGTGTGTGTGTGTGTTTCTCTCTCTCTCCCGATGGAGAAAGTTGCGGTTTTACAGTAAGTGGGTGTGCAATGCGCTCTGTACATTGCTGTCCCGTGATCGATGCATCGACTCCAGCTGTGTATAAGAGCAGGAGTCAGGCTGGGGACTCTGGGCTCTCTCACTTACCAGTGACCAACTCACTTACTCTGTCCCTAAAGTTTTACTCTCCCCTCTTTTCTTGTTAAGACCATCTTCATGGGCACCATCCTAGAGCTGACAGACTCTGGGTTCAGGCCCATGCACACAAGAAGCTGGTCTGCTGAAGGCCCCAGACAGCAGGGGAGATGCGGCTGCATTAGAAGTAGCCCTGGAACGGCACATCATTTAACAGTTTCCTCTTGCCCGGGAATGGGACATGGTCAGATCGTGAAACTGGGCCTCTGTGCTGAGGGGCTTTGGATCAAGGGGGAAGGCGTGAGGACAAACAGTTCACCTGTTGAGAGCTGATGATAATCCAAATCGATGTCCTTTCTCCAGTGGGAAGTTGCACCAGGGCAGGACGTTCCTTTACAAGGGGGGAAAAGAAATAAACCACATTAAAAACCTGGCTCGACACGGGACGGGGGAGGCCCGGAGAAAGGAGAGAGGCTCCCAATGTTTCAGGAACGTAAAGGAAGTGACAGGACAGGACAGCAAGGTGTTACAGGCAGAGATCAGGTCAAACAAAGAGAGGGAGCCACAGAGAGTGAGAGGGAGACAGGGAGGGGGGCGGGGGGGGGAGAGAGAGAGAGAGAGAAATACCAGATTCATTATTCATCCTTCTCCCAAAGGCTGAGTGGGTAAAGGCCGTTTGGAACAGAGTCACACAGACTGGAGGGTCTTTGTTTCCATTCCCTGCCTGTACTGACCTTGTGATCAACTGGGGCGATATTAGAACTAGGGTGGGGGGGGTGGGGCCTCAAAGTTCCTGGTGGGTGGGAAGAAAGACAAAGATCAGCCCAGGGTACCCACTCCTCGTCACGATCCAGTGACCCCTGTTTGGAGAGTACGTGCGCGGACATCAGGTTATGTTTGTCTGTATGGCCCCCAGTAATGGCCCTGAGGGAGAGGGAGTGTATCCCAGTGAGAGCCGGTGCTCAGGTGAGGAGGTGGGGGGAGAGCTGGCAGGAACTCAGCTTGTAATGAATTGAGTTGGGCTGTGGTGCTGGTGGGGATATATATATGCCTGCCGGTACCCAGGGTGTGCAGCCTGGGCCCACTCTCCTGTGCTGTTTCCTTACTCTGCTGGATCGTGAGGGGGCCTGCTGTAAATCTGCCTGCCGGTTTGGTTAAATCAGGCCCTGTTTACCCTCTCAGGGGTTCAGTAACCAGCCCTGTACGTGGGCTCTTATTTTACTTTTGTCAATTTGCGAATCTTCAAAAATGAAAGAGGTCATAAAAGTGCCCCAGGTCTGAGGGTCGTCGAGGTTCGCAAGGGAATATGATCAGAAAGTCTGTAACCATTGGGCAAAGAGCAGGGGAGTGGGACTAATTGGAAAGCCCTTTCAAAGAGCCAGCACAGACACGATGGGCTGAGTGGCCTCATTCTGCACTGTAAGATTCTATCCCAGTTCCCGTTGGCCATATGTCCACAGCCCAGAGCCCACAGATCTCCTGTCGAGAGGTCGGAGTGAAAATCAAGAGAGTGGAAGGAGAAGGGAACCTCCCACAGGAGTCTCACATATCGGCTGTGGAAGAGCAGGGTTGGAGGACCGCAAGAAATAGGAGCAGGAGCAGCTGTACTTCGGGCCTGAGCCTGCAGGTCCGTGCAGTCGGAGGGAAGAACGCTCCAATCGACAGGGATGTCAAACCTCACCTGTGTCCTGGTGCGCAGGTGTGAGTGTTTCTGCACTGCTTGCACGTGGCACCAGAGTGTAAGTCCCAACAGCAGTAAAGGAGCAGCTCACAGTCCAGCGATAGAAATGAGAGACAAGAGCATCCAAAGTGCATTTCTACAGAGGAGGGAGAGAGAGAGAGAGAGAGAAAGAACCTGACCTGCCCTGATCACATTCCTGCAAGGGCAGTTAGTGAGGAGAATCAAGAGGTCAGGCCCAAGAATTACAGTTAAAGACGGGTCGAAACTGCTGATAGGGACAGTGGGAAAAGTCCAACCATCACTGCACAGCGAGGAAACGTCCAACGGCCTTGGGCCTGCGCCTGCCTTAAAAGAACGAGCTGAGAAAGGTCGAGACAGTAATCATATCGAATCTGTGTACTGGACAGAACATCAGTGTAACAGTGTCAGAGAGCAGCAGTGCAATGGTCGAGGGGCTCGTGAAGGAAGCTGGGACACTGCAGCACTCTTTGGTCATTGCAGGGCGAGTGATTTGATGCGATGTGACCGTGCCCCACAGCCGCTGAATGTGGAGTTGTCCGCTGGTGGGAGCTGAGGGGAGTCAGTAAGTCACGAGTTGCTGCACTGCCCTATTGATTCTTTTAATGACTACCTGCGAGTTAGACAATTAATCCCACTGCCACATCCCTACAGCGATCGCAGAGTGCCCCCCCCTGCCTTGCAGTAAAAGAGCTCCTTACCTTCTCCAGCTGGTGTCCGGCGGGGGAGAGAGATATGCAGAGCTGTAGGGCGAGCTGCCAACGTGCACACATTAGTCAAGGAATTCAACTCTGACTCTGCGAGGGGCGGGCGCTTAGTACACTGTACCCAGAATGGAGGGCGCTCACACTGCACCAAGGACAGGGGTGCAAACACAGGCGTGCTCCCCAGGATAGGGGGGTCCTCAGGTGTACTGCACCCTGGAGCTGCTGAGCAGCCACGAGGCATCAGTGTGGTACTGAGGCATCTTCATTTCAAGCCCAAGCTTTAAGCAGCATCACAGCAAGGACGATGTGGGGAATGGCTCTGCCCTGCTCGTGTCATAAGATGCAGGAACTGGCTGGGAGATATCTTCCACACTTCAATACGTCTACTTTGTTCTGCGGTTTTGCAAGGAGGTGACGCTCCCTGCTGACTGGGTTGCTCCTCTGTCTTGAGAGGCATAGCAGGACAAAGAAAAGGATATCTGTCGTCTGTGAGGAGACATCAACCTCCCTCGCTGCACCCTCTCCACCAATCCATGATGCCGGGTGCCACGGCTGGAATCCAGTGCTGAGTGAAAGGGACCCTGCAGGTTAGATACAACAAACAAATACTAAATACACAAATCCAAACTAAGTTACCCACTGTCCAAGGGTCTCTGCCCCACCCACCCCTCCCTCCCTGAAGGGGCTGGTACCAATACAGTAATAATAAAAAGCCTTCACTCAAAAAAGACTTGCATTTCTACAGCACCTTTCCCCACCTCAGGACGTCCCAAAGCGCTTTGCAGACAACGAAGCACTTTTTGAAGTGCAGTCACTTTTGTAATGTAGGAAACGCAGCAGCCAATGTGCGCACAGCAAGATCCCACAAACAGCAATGTGATAATGTGATGTTGGGTGAGGGATAAATATTGGCCAGGACACCGGGAAGAACTCCCCTGATCTTCTTCAAATAGTGGCCATGGGATCTTTCACATCCACCTGAGAGGGCAGACAGGGCTTTGGTTTAACAGCGGTCTGAAAGACGGCACTTCTGACAGTGCAGCACTCCCTCAGTACCGACCCTCCGACAGCGGAGCGCTCCCTCAGTACCGACCCTCCGACAGTGCAGCGCTCCCTCAGTACCGACCCTCCGACAGTGCAGCGCTCCCTCAGTACTGACCCTCCGACAGTGCAGCGCTCCCTCAGTACCGACCCTCCGACAGTGCAGCGCTCCCTCAGTAATGACCCTCCGACAGTGCAGCGCTCCCTCAGTACTGACCCTCCGACAGTGCAGCGCTCCCTCAGTACTGACCCTCCGACAGTGCAGCGCTCCCTCAGTACCGACCCTCCGACAGCGCAGCGCTCCCTCAGTACCGACCCTCCGACACTGCAGCGCTCCCTCAGTACCGACCCTCCGACACTGCAGCGCTCCCTCAGTACCGACCCTCCGACAGCGCAGCGCTCCCTCAGTACCGACCCTCCGACAGCGCAGCGCTCCCTCAGTACCGACCCTCCGACACTGCAGCGCTCCCTCAGTACCGACCCTCCGACAGCGCAGCGCTCCCTCAGTACCGACCCTCCGACAGCGCAGAGCTCCCTCAGTACCGACCCTCCGACACTGCAGCGCTCCCTCAGTACCGACCCTCCGACAGCTCAGCGCTCCCTCAGTACCGACCCTCCGACAGTGCAGCGCTCCCTCAGTACCGACCCTCCGACACTGCAGCGCTCCCTCAGTACCGACCCTCCGACACTGCAGCGCTCCCTCAGTACCGACCCTCCGACAGTGCAGCCCTCCCTCAGTACTCACCCTCCGACAGTGCAGCGCTCCCTCAGTACTGACCCTCCGACAGCGGAGCGCTCCCTCAGTACCGACCCTCCGACAGTGCAGCGCTCCCTCAGTACTGACCCTCCGACACTGCAGCGCTCCCTCAGTACTGACCCTCCGACAGTGCAGCGCTCCCTCAGTACCGACCCTCCGACAGTGCAGCGCTCCCTCAGTACTGACCCTCTGACAGCGCAGCGCTCCCTCAGTACTGACCCTCCGACAGCGCAGCGCTCCCTCAGTACCGACCCTCCGACACTGCAGCGCTCCCTCAGTACCGACCCTCCGACAGCGCAGCGCTCCCTCAGTACCGACCCTCCGACAGCGCAGCGCTCCCTCAGTACCGACCCTCCGACAGCGCAGCGCTCCCTCAGTACCGACCCTCCGATAGTGCAGCGCTCCCTCAGTACCGACCCTCCGACAGCGGAGCGCTCCCTCAGTACCGACCCTCCGACAGCTCAGCACTCCCTCAGTACCGACCCTCCGACAGTGCAGCGCTCCCTCAGTACTGACCCTCCGACACTGCAGCGCTCCCTCAGTACCGACCCTCCGACACTGCAGCGCTCCCTCAGTACCGACCCTCCGACAGTGCAGCCCTCCCTCAGTACTGACCCTCCGACAGTGCAGCGCTCCCTCAGTACTGACCCTCCGACAGTGCAGCGCTCCCTCAGTACTGACCCTCCGACAGTGCAGCCCTCCCTCAGTACTGACCCTCCGACAATGCAGCGCTCCCTCAGTACTGACCCTCCGACAGTGCAGCGCTCCCTCAGTACTGACCCTCCGACAGTGCAGCGCTCCCTCAGTACTGACCCTCCGACAGTGCAGCGCTCCCTCAGTACTGACCCTCCGACAGTGCAGCGCTCCCTCAGTACCGACCCTCCGACAGTGCAGCGCTCCCTCAGTACCGACCCTCCGACAGTGCAGCGCTCCCTCAGTACCGACCCTCCGACAGTGCAGCGCTCCCTCAGTACCGACCCTCCGACAGTGCAGCGCTCCCTCAGTACTGATTTTGTGTTCGAGTCCCTGGAATGGGGCTTGAACAACGACCCTCTGTCAGAGGAGAGAGTGCTACCCACTCAGCCATGGCTGACACTGAATAAATGTGTGAAAATATAAACCCAATTCAAAAGATATGAAGAACCCCAAATACAGAATGTGTTCGCTGAATCAAAGAGAAAACCCCCTTACGATCTGACAATGTGGAGTGATATCCCGAGACTCCTACAGCATCCAGTGTTAGCAGCCAATACCCCGGATTACCTGGAACTCTGCGGTGTTGTTTGAGATGGCGTTGACATTCGGCAGTGACCCACCGTAATACGGCCCTCGAGTTTGCGCCAGGCGGAGCTGGTGAACCTTCTGAGCCTGTAACTGGGGGAGAAACAAAACGTCAACTTCACACGGTCTACATTTAAACCAGAGCAGAAATGGCCAGCGGTGACCGTAAGACTCCGCTGCCCGGTCCCCACAGCAAGTGCCCACCGCCCACTGACCAATGCCCGGTCCCCACTGCCAGTGCCCACCGCCCGGTGCCCAGGGCCAGTGCCCACCGCCCGGTGCCCAGGGCCAGTGCCCACCGCCCGGTGCCCAGGGCCAGTGCCCACCGCCCGGTGCCCAGGGCCAGTGCCCACCGCCCGGTGCCCAGGGCCAGTGCCCACCGCCCGGTGCCCAGGGCCAGTGCCCACCGCCCGGTGCCCAGGGCCAGTGCCCACCGCCCGGTGCCCAGGGCCAGTGCCCACCGCCCGGTGCCCAGGGCCAGTGGCCACCGCCCGGTGCCCAGGGCCAGTGGCCACCGCCCGGTGCCCAGTCCCCAGGGCCAGTGCCCACCGCCCAATGCACAGTCCCAACTGCCAGTGCCCACTGCCCGGTCCCCAATGCAAGAGCCCGCCGCCCAGTCCCCAGGGCCAGTGCCCACCGCCCACTGAGCAATGCTCGGTGTCTGTGAATATATACACATACTTATAAGGTACAGTGTCTGTAAATAATCACACACTTATTATAAGGTACAGTGTCTGAATAATCACACACGTATTATAAGGTACAGTGTCTGAATAATCACACACGTATTATAAGGTACAGTGTCTGTGAATAATCACACACTTATTATAAGGTACAGTGTCTGTGAATAAACACACACTTATTGTAAGGTACAGTGTCTGTGAATAATCACACACTTATTATAAGGTACAGTGTCTGTGAATATTCACACACTTATTATAAGGTACAGTGTCTGAATAAACACACACTTATTGTAAGGTACAGTGTCTGTGAATAATCACACACTTATTATAAGGTACAGGGTCTGTGAACAAACACACACTTATTATAAGGTACAGTGTCTGTGAATAAACACACACTTATTATAAGGTACAGTGTCTGTGAATAAACACACACTTATTATAAGGTGCAGTGTCTGTGAATAATCACACACTTATTATAAGGTACAGTGTCTGAATAATCACACACTTATTATAAGGTACAGTGTCTGAATAATCACACACTTATTATAAGGGACAGTGTCTGAATAATCACACTTATTATAAGGTACAGTGTCTGTGAATAAACACACACTTATTGTAAGGTACAGTGTCTGAATAATCACACACTTATTATAAGGTACAGTGTCTGTGAATAAACACACACTTATTATAAGGTACAGTGTCTGTGAATAAACACACACTTATTATAAGGTACAGTGTCTGTGAATAATCACACACTTATTATAAGGTACAGTGTCTGAATAATCACACACTTATTATAAGGTACAGTGTCTGTGAATAAACACACACTTATTATAAGGTACAGTGTCTGAATAAACACACACTTATTATAAGGTACAGTGTCTGAATAATCACACACTTATTATAAGGTACAGTGTCTGTGAATAAACACACACTTATTATAAGGTACAGTGTCTGTGAATAAACACACACTTATTATAAGGTACAGTGTCTGAATAATCACACACTTATTATAAGGTACAGTGTCTGTGAATAAACACACACTTATTATAAGGTACAGTGTCTGAATAATCACACACTTATTATAAGGTACAGTGTCTGTGAATAAACACACACTTATTATAAGGTACAGTGTCTGTGAATAAACACACACTTATTATAAGGTACAGTGTCTGAATAATCACACACTTATTATAAGGTACAGTGTCTGTGAATAAACACACACTTATTATAAGGTACAGTGTCTGTGAATAAACACACACTTATTATAAGGTACAGTGTCTGTGAATAAACACACACTTATTATAAGGTACAGTGTCTGTGAATAAACACACACTTATTATAAGGTACAGTGTCTGAATAATCACACACTTATTATAAGGTACAGTGTCTGTGAATAAACACACACTTATTATAAGGTACAGTGTCTGTGAATAAACACACACTTATTATAAGGTACAGTGTCTGAATAATCACACACTTATTATAAGGTACAGTGTCTGAATAATCACACACTTATTATAAGGTACAGTGTCTGTGAATAAACACACACTTATTATAAGGTACAGTGTCTGAATAAACACACACTTATTATAAGGTACAGTGTCTGTGAATAAACACACACTTATTATAAGGTACAGTGTCTGAATAATCACACACTTATTATAAGGTACAGTGTCTGTGAATAAACACACACTTATTTTAAGGTACAGTGTCTGAATAATCACACACTTATTATAAGGTACAGTGTCTGTGAATAAACACACACTTATTATAAGGTACAGTGTCTGAATAAACACACACTTATTATAAGGTACAGTGTCTGTGAATAAACACACACTTATTATAAGGTACAGTGTCTGAATAAACACACACTTATTATAAGGTACAGTGTCTGAATAATCACACACTTATTATAAGGTACAGTGTCTGTGAATAAACACACACTTATTATAAGGTACAGTGTCTGTGAATAATCACACACTTATTATAAGGTACAGTGTCTGTGAATAATCACACACTTATTATAAGGTACAGGGTCTGTGAACAAACACACACTTATTATAAGGTACAGTGTCTGTGAATAAACACACACTTATTATAAGGTACAGGGTCTGTGAATAATCACACACTTATTATAAGGTACAGGGTCTGTGAACAAACACACACTTATTATAAGGTATAGTGTCTGTGAATAAACACACACTTATTATAAGGGACAGTGTCTGTGAATAATCACACACTTATTATAAGGTACAGTGTCTGTGAATAAGCACACACTTATTATAAGGGACAGTGTCTGTGAATAATCACACACTTATTATAAGGTACAGTGTCTGTGAATAAGCACACACTTATTATAAGGTACAGTGTCTGAATAAACACACACTTATTATAAGGGACAGTGTCTGTGAATAATCACACACTTATTATAAGGTACAGTGTCTGTGAATAAACACACACTTATTATAAGGTACAGTGTCTGAATAATCACACACTTATTATAAGGTACAGTGTCTGTGAATAAACACACACTTATTATAAGGTACAGTGTCTGAATAATCACACACTTATTATAAGGTACAGTGTCTGTGAATAAACACACACTTATTATAAGGTACAGTGTCTGTGAATAATCACACACTTATAAGGTACAGTGTCTGAATAAACACACACTTATTATAACGTACAGTGTCTGTGAATAATCACACACTTATTATAAGGTACAGTGTCTGAATAAACACACACTTATTATAAGGTACAGTGTCTGTGAATAAACACACACTTATTATAAGGCACAGGGTCTGTGAATAAACACACACTTATTATAAGGTACAGTGTCTGTGAATAAACACACACTTATTATAAGGTACAGTGTCTGAATAATCACACACTTATTATAAGGTACAGTGTCTGTGAATAAACACACACTTATTATAAGGTACAGTGTCTGTGAATAAACACACACTTATTATAAGGTACAGTGTCTGAATAATCACACACTTATTATAAGGTACAGTGTCTGAATAATCACACACTTATTATAAGGTACAGTGTCTGTGAATAAACACACACTTATTATAAGGTACAGTGTCTGAATAAACACACACTTATTATAAGGTACAGTGTCTGTGAATAAACACACACTTATTATAAGGTACAGTGTCTGAATAATCACACACTTATTATAAGGTACAGTGTCTGTGAATAAACACACACTTATTTTAAGGTACAGTGTCTGAATAATCACACACTTATTATAAGGTACAGTGTCTGTGAATAAACACACACTTATTATAAGGTACAGTGTCTGAATAAACACACACTTATTATAAGGTACAGTGTCTGTGAATAAACACACACTTATTATAAGGTACAGTGTCTGAATAAACACACACTTATTATAAGGTACAGTGTCTGAATAATCACACACTTATTATAAGGTACAGTGTCTGTGAATAAACACACACTTATTATAAGGTACAGTGTCTGAATAAACACACACTTATTATAAGGTACAGTGTCTGTGAATAATCACACACTTATTATAAGGTACAGTGTCTGTGAATAATCACACACTTATTATAAGGTACAGGGTCTGTGAACAAACACACACTTATTATAAGGTACAGTGTCTGTGAATAAACACACACTTATTATAAGGTACAGGGTCTGTGAATAATCACACACTTATTATAAGGTACAGGGTCTGTGAACAAACACACACTTATTATAAGGTATAGTGTCTGTGAATAAACACACACTTATTATAAGGGACAGTGTCTGTGAATAATCACACACTTATTATAAGGTACAGTGTCTGTGAATAAACACACACTTATTATAAGGGACAGTGTCTGTGAATAATCACACACTTATTATAAGGTACAGTGTCTGTGAATAAGCACACACTTATTATAAGGTACAGTGTCTGAATAAACACACACTTATTATAAGGGACAGTGTCTGTGAATAATCACACACTTATTATAAGGTACAGTGTCTGTGAATAAACACACACTTATTATAAGGTACAGTGTCTGAATAATCACACACTTATTATAAGGTACAGTGTCTGTGAATAAACACACACTTATTATAAGGGACAGTGTCTGTGAATAAACACACACTTATTATAAGGGACAGTGTCTGTGAATAATCACACACTTATTATAAGGTACAGTGTCTGTGAATAAACACACACTTATTATAAGGTACAGTGTCTGTGAATAATCACACACTTATAAGGTACAGTGTCTGAATAAACACACACTTATTATAACGTACAGTGTCTGTGAATAATCACACACTTATTATAAGGTACAGTGTCTGAATAAACACACACTTATTATAAGGTACAGTGTCTGTGAATAAACACACACTTATTATAAGGCACAGGGTCTGTGAATAAACACACACTTATTATAAGGTACAGTGTCTGTGAATAAACACACACTTATTATAAGGTACAGTGTCTGAATAATCACATACTTATTATAAGGTACAGTGTCTGAATAAACACACACTTATTATAAGGTACAGTGTCTGAATAATCACACACTTATTATAAGGTACAGTGTCTGTGAATAATTACACACTTATTATAAGGTACAGTGTCTGAATAAACACACACTTATTATAAGGTACAGTGTCTGTGAATAATTACACACTTATTATAAGGTACAGTGTCTGAATAAACACACACTTATTATAAGGTACAGTGTCTGTGAATAATTACACACTTATTATAAGGTACAGTGTCTGTGAATAATTACACACTTATTATAAGGTACAGTGTCTGTGAATAATTACACACTTATTATAAGGTACAGTGTCTGAATAAACACACACTTATTATAAGGTACAGTGTCTGAATAATCACACACTTATAAGGTACAGTGTCTGAATAATCACACACTTATTATAAGGTACAGTGTCTGAATAAACACACACTTATTATAAGGTACAGTGTCTGAATAATCACACACTTATTATAAGGTACAGTGTCTGAATAAACACACACTTATTATAAGGTACAGTGTCTGTGAATAATCACACACTTATTATAAGGTACAGTGTCTGTGAATAAACACACACTTATTATAAGGTACAGTGTCTGTGAATAATCACACACTTATTATAAGGTACAGTGTCTGTGAATAATCACACACTTATTATTAGGTACAGTGTCTGTGAATAATCACACACTTATTATAAGGTACAGTGTCTGAATAAACACACACTTATTATAAGGGACAGTGTCTGTGAATAAACACACACTTATTATAAGGTACAGTGTCTGTGAATAATCACACACTTATTATAAGGTACAGTGTCTGTGAATAATCACACACTTATTATAAGGTACAGTGTCTGTGAATAAACACACACTTATTATAAGGTACAGTGTCTGAATAAACACACACTTATAAGGTACAGTGTCTGTGAATAATCACACACTTATTATAAGGTACAGTGTCTGTGAATAATTACACACTTATTATAAGGTACAGTGTCTGAATAAACACACACTTATTATAAGGTACAGTGTCTGTGAATAATTACACACTTATTATAAGGTACAGTGTCTGAATAAACACACACTTATTATAAGGTACAGTGTCTGTGAATAATTACACACTTATTATAAGGTACAGTGTCTGAATAAACACACACTTATTATAAGGTACAGTGTCTGTGAATAATCACACACTTATTATAAGGTACAGTGTCTGAATAAACACACACTTATTATAAGGTACAGTGTCTGTGAATAAACACACACTTATTATAAGGTACAGTGTCTGTGAATAATCACACACTTATAAGGTACAGTGTCTGTGAATAAACACACACTTATTATAAGGTACAGTGTCTTTGAATAAACACACACTTATTATAAGGTACAGTGTCTGTGAATAAATACACACTTATTATAAGGTACAGTGTCTGTGAATAAACACACACTTATTATAAGGTACAGTGTCTGTGAATAAACACACACTTATTATAAGGTACAGTGTCTGTGAATAAACACACACTTATTATAAGGTACAGTGTCTGTGAATAATCACACACTTATTATAAGGTACAGTGTCTGTGAATAAACACACACTTATTATAAGGTACAGTGTCTGAATAAACACACACTTATTATAAGGTACAGTGTCTGTGAATAATCACACACTTATTATAAGGTACAGTGTCTGTGAATAATCACACACTTATTATAAGGTACAGTGTCTGTGAATAATCACACACTTATTATAAGGTACAGTGTCTGTGAATAAACACACACTTATTATAAGGGACAGTGTCTGTGAATAATCACACACTTATTATAAGGTACAGTGTCTGTGAATAAACACACACTTATTATAAGGTACAGTGTCTGAATAAACACACACTTATTATAAGGTACAGTGTCTGTGAATAATCACACACTTATTATAAGGTACAGTGTCTGTGAATAATCACACACTTATTATAAGGTACAGTGTCTGAATAATCACACACTTATTATAAGGTACAGTGTCTGAATAAACACACACTTATTATAAGGTACAGTGTCTGAATAAACACACACTTATTATAAGGTACAGTGTCTGTGAATAATCACACACTTATTATAAGGTACAGTGTCTGTGAATAAACACACACTTATTATAAGGTACAGTGTCTGTGAATAATCACACACTTATTATAAGGTACAGTGTCTGTGAATAATCACACACTTATTATAAGGTACAGTGTCTGAATAATCACACACTTATTATAAGGTACAGTGTCTGTGAATAATCACACACTTATTATAAGGTACAGTGTCTGTGAATAAACACACACTTATTATAAGGTACAGTGTCTGTGAATAATCACACACTTATTATAAGGTACAGTGTCTGTGAATAATCACACACTTATTATAAGGTACAGTGTCTGTGAATAATCACACACTTATTATAAGGTACAGTGTCTGAATAATCACACACTTATTATAAGGTACAGTGTCTGTGAATAATCACACACTTATTATAAGGTACAGTGTCTGAATAATCACACACTTATTATAAGGTACAGTGTCTGTGAATAATCACACACTTATTATAAGGTACAGTGTCTGAATAAACACACACTTATTTTCAGGTACAGTGTCTGAATAATCACACACTTATTATAAGGTACAGTGTCTGAATAAACACACACTTATTATAAGGTACAGTGTCTGTGAATAATCACACACTTATTATAAGGTACAGTGTCTGAATAAACACACACTTATTATAAGGTACAGTGTCTGTGAATAATCACACACTTATAAGGTACAGTGTCTGTGAATAATCACACACTTATTATAAGGTACAGTGTCTGTGAATAAACACACACTTATTATAAGGTACAGTGTCTGAATAATCACACACTTATTATAAGGTACAGTGTCTGAATAAACACACACTTATTATAAGGTACAGTGTCTGTGAATAAACACACACTTATTATAAGGTACAGTGTCTGAATAAACACACACTTATTATAAGGTACAGTGTCTGAATAAACACACACTTATTATAAGGTACAGTGTCTGAATAAACACACACTTATTATAAGGTACAGTGTCTGTGAATAATTACACACTTATTATAAGGTACAGGGTCTGTGAACAAACACACACTTATTATAAGGTACAGTGTCTGAATAAACACACACTTATTATAAGGTACAGTGTCTGTGAACAAACACACACTTATTATAAGGTACAGTGTCTGTGAATAATCACACACTTATTATAAGGTACAGTGTCTGAATAATCACACACTTATTATAAGGTACAGTGTCTGTGAATAATCACACACTTATTATAAGGTACAGGGTCTGTGAACAAACACACACTTATTATAAGGTACAGTGTCTGAATAATCACACACTTATTATAAGGTACAGTGTCTGAATAAACACACACTTATTATAAGGTACAGTGTCTGAATAAACACACACTTATTATAAGGTACAGTGTCTGAATAAACACACACTTATTATAAGGTACAGTGTCTGTGAATAATTACACACTTATTATAAGGTACAGTGTCTGAATAAACACACACTTATTATAAGGTACAGTGTCTGTGAACAAACACACACTTATTATAAGGTACAGTGTCTGAATAAACACACACTTATTATAAGGTACAGTGTCTGAATAAACACACACTTATTATAAGGTACAGTGTCTGAATAATCACACACTTATTATAAGGTACAGTGTCTGAATAATCACACACTTATTATAAGGTACAGTGTCTGAATAATCACACACTTATTATAAGGGACAGTGTCTGAATAAACACACACTTATTATAAGGTACAGTGTCTGAATAAACACACACTTATTATAAGGTACAGTGTCTGAATAAACACACACTTATTATAAGGTACAGTGTCTGAATAAACACACACTTATTATAAGGTACAGTGTCTGAATAATCACACACTTATTATAAGGGACAGTGTCTGAATAAACACACACTTATTATAAGGTACAGTGTCTGAATAAACACACACTTATTATAAGGTACAGTGTCTGAATAAACACACACTTATAAGGTACAGTGTCTGAATAATCACACACTTATTATAAGGGACAGTGTCTGAATAAACACACACTTATTATAAGGTACAGTGTCTGTGAATAATCACACACTTATTATAAGGTACAGTGTCTGTGAATAATCACACTTATTATAAGGTACAGTGTCTGTGAATAATCACACACTTATTATAAGGTACAGTGTCTGTGAATAATCACACACTTATTATAAGGTACAGTGTCTGTGAATAATCACACACTTATTATAAGGTACAGTGTCTGTGGATAAACACACTTATTATAAGGTACAGGGTCTGTGAATAAACACACACTTATTATAAGGTACAGGGTCTGAATAATCACACACTTATTATAAGGGACAGTGTCTGAATAAACACACACTTATTATAAGGTACAGTGTCTGTGAATAAACACACACTTATTATAAGGTACAGGGTCTGTGAATAATCACACACTTATTATAAGGTACAGTGTCTGTGAATAATCACACACTTATTATAAGGTACAGTGTCTGTGAATAATCACACACTTATTATAAGGTACAGTGTCTGTGAATAAACACACACTTATTATAAGGTACAGTGTCTGTGAATAATCACACACTTATTATAAGGTACAGTGTCTGTGAATAATCACACACTTATTATAAGGTACAGTGTCTGTGAATAAACACACACTTATTATAAGGGACAGTGTCTGTGAATAATCACACACTTATTATAAGGTACAGTGTCTGTGAATAAACACACACTTATTATAAGGTACAGTGTCTGAATAAACACACACTTATTATAAGGGACAGTGTCTGTGAATAATCACACACTTATTATAAGGTACAGTGTCTGTGAATAAACACACACTTATTATAAGGTACAGTGTCTGAATAATCACACACTTATTATAAGGTACAGTGTCTGTGAATAAACACACACTTATTATAAGGTACAGTGTCTGTGAATAATCACACACTTATTATAAGGTACAGTGTCTGAATAAACACACACTTATTATAACGTACAGTGTCTGTGAATAATCACACACTTATTATAAGGTACAGTGTCTGAATAAACACACACTTATTATAAGGTACAGTGTCTGTGAATAAACACACACTTATTATAAGGTACAGGGTCTGTGAATAAACACACACTTATTATAAGGTACAGTGTCTGTGAATAAACACACACTTATTATAAGGTACAGTGTCTGAATAATCACACACTTATTATAAGGTACAGTGTCTGAATAAACACACACTTATTATAAGGTACAGTGTCTGAATAATCACACACTTATTATAAGGTACAGTGTCTGTGAATAATTACACACTTATTATAAGGTACAGTGTCTGAATAAACACACACTTATTATAAGGTACAGTGTCTGTGAATAATTACACACTTATTATAAGGTACAGTGTCTGAATAAACACACACTTATTATAAGGTACAGTGTCTGTGAATAATTACACACTTATTATAAGGTACAGTGTCTGTGAATAATTACACACTTATTATAAGGTACAGTGTCTGTGAATAATTACACACTTATTATAAGGTACAGTGTCTGAATAAACACACACTTATTATAAGGTACAGTGTCTGAATAATCACACACTTAAGGTACAGTGTCTGAATAATCACACACTTATTATAAGGTACAGTGTCTGTGAATAAACACACACTTATTATAAGGTACAGTGTCTGAATAAACACACACTTATTATAAGGTACAGTGTCTGAATAATCACACACTTATTATAAGGTACAGTGTCTGAATAAACACACACTTATTATAAGGTACAGTGTCTGTGAATAATCACACACTTATTATAAGGTACAGTGTCTGTGAATAAACACACTTATTATAAGGTACAGTGTCTGTGAATAATCACACACTTATTATAAGGTACAGTGTCTGTGAATAATCACACACTTATTATTAGGTACAGTGTCTGTGAATAATCACACACTTATTATAAGGTACAGTGTCTGAATAAACACACACTTATTATAAGGGACAGTGTCTGTGAATAAACACACACTTATTATAAGGTACAGTGTCTGTGAATAATCACACACTTATTATAAGGTACAGTGTCTGTGAATAATCACACACTTATTATAAGGTACAGTGTCTGTGAATAAACACACACTTATTATAAGGTACAGTGTCTGAATAAACACACACTTATTATAAGGTACAGTGTCTGTGAATAATCACACACTTATTATAAGGTACAGTGTCTGTGAATAATTACACACTTATTATAAGGTACAGTGTCTGAATAAACACACACTTATTATAAGGTACAGTGTCTGTGAATAATTACACACTTATTATAAGGTACAGTGTCTGAATAAACACACACTTATTATAAGGTACAGTGTCTGTGAATAATTACACACTTATTATAAGGTACAGTGTCTGAATAAACACACACTTATTATAAGGTACAGTGTCTGTGAATAATCACACACTTATTATAAGGTACAGTGTCTGAATAAACACACACTTATTATAAGGTACAGTGTCTGTGAATAAACACACACTTATTATAAGGTACAGTGTCTGTGAATAATCACACACTTATAAGGTACAGTGTCTGTGAATAAACACACACTTATTATAAGGTACAGTGTCTTTGAATAAACACACACTTATTATAAGGTACAGTGTCTGTGAATAAATACACACTTATTATAAGGTACAGTGTCTGTGAATAAACACACACTTATTATAAGGTACAGTGTCTGTGAATAATTACACACTTATTATAAGGTACAGTGTCTGAATAAACACACACTTATTATAAGGTACAGTGTCTGAATAATCACACACTTATAAGGTACAGTGTCTGAATAATCACACACTTATTATAAGGTACAGTGTCTGTGAATAAACACACACTTATTATAAGGTACAGTGTCTGAATAAACACACACTTATTATAAGGTACAGTGTCTGAATAATCACACACTTATTATAAGGTACAGTGTCTGAATAAACACACACTTATTATAAGGTACAGTGTCTGTGAATAATCACACACTTATTATAAGGTACAGTGTCTGTGAATAAACACACTTATTATAAGGTACAGTGTCTGTGAATAATCACACACTTATTATAAGGTACAGTGTCTGTGAATAATCACACACTTATTATTAGGTACAGTGTCTGTGAATAATCACACACTTATTATAAGGTACAGTGTCTGAATAAACACACACTTATTATAAGGGACAGTGTCTGTGAATAAACACACACTTATTATAAGGTACAGTGTCTGTGAATAATCACACACTTATTATAAGGTACAGTGTCTGTGAATAATCACACACTTATTATAAGGTACAGTGTCTGTGAATAAACACACACTTATTATAAGGTACAGTGTCTGAATAAACACACACTTATTATAAGGTACAGTGTCTGTGAATAATCACACACTTATTATAAGGTACAGTGTCTGTGAATAATTACACACTTATTATAAGGTACAGTGTCTGAATAAACACACACTTATTATAAGGTACAGTGTCTGTGAATAATTACACACTTATTATAAGGTACAGTGTCTGAATAAACACACACTTATTATAAGGTACAGTGTCTGTGAATAATTACACACTTATTATAAGGTACAGTGTCTGAATAAACACACACTTATTATAAGGTACAGTGTCTGTGAATAATCACACACTTATTATAAGGTACAGTGTCTGAATAAACACACACTTATTATAAGGTACAGTGTCTGTGAATAAA
Organism: Heptranchias perlo; assembly: GCF_035084215.1. Classification (NCBI taxonomy): domain Eukaryota; kingdom Metazoa; phylum Chordata; class Chondrichthyes; order Hexanchiformes; family Hexanchidae; genus Heptranchias; species Heptranchias perlo. Next base: position 1,133,321 of record NC_090368.1, on the reverse strand, counting down.
CACACACTTATTATAAGGTACAGTGTCTGTGAATAATCACACACTTATAAGGTACAGTGTCTGTGAATAAACACACACTTATTATAAGGTACAGTCTGTGAATAAACACACACTTATTATAAGGTACAGTGTCTGAATAAACACACACTTATTATAAGGTACAGTGTCTGAATAAACACACACTTATTATAAGGTACAGTGTCTGTGAATAATCACACACTTATTATAAGGTACAGTGTCTGTGAATAAACACACACTTATTATAAGGTACAGTGTCTGTGAATAATCACACACTTATTATAAGGTACAGTGTCTGTGAATAATCACACACTTATTATAAGGTACAGTGTCTGAATAATCACACACTTATTATAAGGTACAGTGTCTGTGAATAATCACACACTTATTATAAGGTACAGTGTCTGAATAATCACACACTTATTATAAGGTACAGTGTCTGTGAATAATCACACACTTATTATAAGGTACAGTGTCTGAATAAACACACACTTATTATAAGGTACAGTGTCTGAATAATCACACACTTATTATAAGGTACAGTGTCTGAATAAACACACACTTATTATAAGGTACAGTGTCTGTGAATAATCACACACTTATTATAAGGTACAGTGTCTGAATAAACACACACTTATTATAAGGTACAGTGTCTGAATAAACACACACTTATTATAAGGTACAGTGTCTGAATAAACACACACTTATTATAAGGTACAGTGTCTGAATAATCACACACTTATTATAAGGGACAGTGTCTGAATAAACACACACTTATTATAAGGTACAGTGTCTGAATAAACACACACTTATTATAAGGTACAGTGTCTGAATAAACACACACTTATAAGGTACAGTGTCTGAATAATCACACACTTATTATAAGGGACAGTGTCTGAATAAACACACACTTATTATAAGGTACAGTGTCTGTGAATAATCACACACTTATTATAAGGTACAGTGTCTGTGAATAATCACACTTATTATAAGGTACAGTGTCTGTGAATAATCACACACTTATTATAAGGTACAGTGTCTGTGAATAATCACACACTTATTATAAGGTACAGTGTCTGTGAATAATCACACACTTATTATAAGGTACAGTGTCTGTGGATAAACACACTTATTATAAGGTACAGGGTCTGTGAATAAACACACACTTATTATAAGGTACAGGGTCTGAATAATCACACACTTATTATAAGGGACAGTGTCTGAATAAACACACACTTATTATAAGGTACAGTGTCTGTGAATAAACACACACTTATTATAAGGTACAGGGTCTGTGAATAATCACACACTTATTATAAGGTACAGTGTCTGTGAATAATCACACACTTATTATAAGGTACAGTGTCTGTGAATAATCACACACTTATTATAAGGTACAGTGTCTGTGAATAATCACACACTTATTATAAGGTACAGTGTCTGTGAATAATCACACACTTATTATAAGGTACAGTGTCTGTGAATAAACACACACTTATTATAAGGGACAGTGTCTGTGAATAATCACACACTTATTATAAGGTACAGTGTCTGTGAATAAACACACACTTATTATAAGGTACAGTGTCTGAATAAACACACACTTATTATAAGGGACAGTGTCTGTGAATAATCACACACTTATTATAAGGTACAGTGTCTGTGAATAAACACACACTTATTATAAGGTACAGTGTCTGAATAATCACACACTTATTATAAGGTACAGTGTCTGTGAATAAACACACACTTATTATAAGGTACAGTGTCTGTGAATAATCACACACTTATTATAAGGTACAGTGTCTGAATAAACACACACTTATTATAACGTACAGTGTCTGTGAATAATCACACACTTATTATAAGGTACAGTGTCTGAATAAACACACACTTATTATAAGGTACAGTGTCTGTGAATAAACACACACTTATTATAAGGTACAGGGTCTGTGAATAAACACACACTTATTATAAGGTACAGTGTCTGTGAATAAACACACACTTATTATAAGGTACAGTGTCTGAATAATCACACACTTATTATAAGGTACAGTGTCTGAATAAACACACACTTATTATAAGGTACAGTGTCTGAATAATCACACACTTATTATAAGGTACAGTGTCTGTGAATAATTACACACTTATTATAAGGTACAGTGTCTGAATAAACACACACTTATTATAAGGTACAGTGTCTGTGAATAATTACACACTTATTATAAGGTACAGTGTCTGAATAAACACACACTTATTATAAGGTACAGTGTCTGTGAATAATTACACACTTATTATAAGGTACAGTGTCTGTGAATAATTACACACTTATTATAAGGTACAGTGTCTGTGAATAATTACACACTTATTATAAGGTACAGTGTCTGAATAAACACACACTTATTATAAGGTACAGTGTCTGAATAATCACACACTTAAGGTACAGTGTCTGAATAATCACACACTTATTATAAGGTACAGTGTCTGTGAATAAACACACACTTATTATAAGGTACAGTGTCTGAATAAACACACACTTATTATAAGGTACAGTGTCTGAATAATCACACACTTATTATAAGGTACAGTGTCTGAATAAACACACACTTATTATAAGGTACAGTGTCTGTGAATAATCACACACTTATTATAAGGTACAGTGTCTGTGAATAAACACACTTATTATAAGGTACAGTGTCTGTGAATAATCACACACTTATTATAAGGTACAGTGTCTGTGAATAATCACACACTTATTATTAGGTACAGTGTCTGTGAATAATCACACACTTATTATAAGGTACAGTGTCTGAATAAACACACACTTATTATAAGGGACAGTGTCTGTGAATAAACACACACTTATTATAAGGTACAGTGTCTGTGAATAATCACACACTTATTATAAGGTACAGTGTCTGTGAATAATCACACACTTATTATAAGGTACAGTGTCTGTGAATAAACACACACTTATTATAAGGTACAGTGTCTGAATAAACACACACTTATTATAAGGTACAGTGTCTGTGAATAATCACACACTTATTATAAGGTACAGTGTCTGTGAATAATTACACACTTATTATAAGGTACAGTGTCTGAATAAACACACACTTATTATAAGGTACAGTGTCTGTGAATAATTACACACTTATTATAAGGTACAGTGTCTGAATAAACACACACTTATTATAAGGTACAGTGTCTGTGAATAATTACACACTTATTATAAGGTACAGTGTCTGAATAAACACACACTTATTATAAGGTACAGTGTCTGTGAATAATCACACACTTATTATAAGGTACAGTGTCTGAATAAACACACACTTATTATAAGGTACAGTGTCTGTGAATAAACACACACTTATTATAAGGTACAGTGTCTGTGAATAATCACACACTTATAAGGTACAGTGTCTGTGAATAAACACACACTTATTATAAGGTACAGTGTCTTTGAATAAACACACACTTATTATAAGGTACAGTGTCTGTGAATAAATACACACTTATTATAAGGTACAGTGTCTGTGAATAAACACACACTTATTATAAGGTACAGTGTCTGTGAATAATTACACACTTATTATAAGGTACAGTGTCTGAATAAACACACACTTATTATAAGGTACAGTGTCTGAATAATCACACACTTATAAGGTACAGTGTCTGAATAATCACACACTTATTATAAGGTACAGTGTCTGTGAATAAACACACACTTATTATAAGGTACAGTGTCTGAATAAACACACACTTATTATAAGGTACAGTGTCTGAATAATCACACACTTATTATAAGGTACAGTGTCTGAATAAACACACACTTATTATAAGGTACAGTGTCTGTGAATAATCACACACTTATTATAAGGTACAGTGTCTGTGAATAAACACACTTATTATAAGGTACAGTGTCTGTGAATAATCACACACTTATTATAAGGTACAGTGTCTGTGAATAATCACACACTTATTATTAGGTACAGTGTCTGTGAATAATCACACACTTATTATAAGGTACAGTGTCTGAATAAACACACACTTATTATAAGGGACAGTGTCTGTGAATAAACACACACTTATTATAAGGTACAGGGTCTGTGAATAATCACACACTTATTATAAGGTACAGTGTCTGTGAATAATCACACACTTATTATAAGGTACAGTGTCTGTGAATAATCACACACTTATTATAAGGTACAGTGTCTGTGAATAAACACACACTTATTATAAGGTACAGTGTCTGTGAATAATCACACACTTATTATAAGGTACAGTGTCTGTGAATAATCACACACTTATTATAAGGTACAGTGTCTGAATAAACACACACTTATTATAACGTACAGTGTCTGTGAATAATCACACACTTATTATAAGGTACAGTGTCTGAATAAACACACACTTATTATAAGGTACAGTGTCTGTGAATAAACACACACTTATTATAAGGTACAGGGTCTGTGAATAAACACACACTTATTATAAGGTACAGTGTCTGTGAATAAACACACACTTATTATAAGGTACAGTGTCTGAATAATCACACACTTATTATAAGGTACAGTGTCTGAATAAACACACACTTATTATAAGGTACAGTGTCTGAATAATCACACACTTATTATAAGGTACAGTGTCTGTGAATAATTACACACTTATTATAAGGTACAGTGTCTGAATAAACACACACTTATTATAAGGTACAGTGTCTGTGAATAATTACACACTTATTATAAGGTACAGTGTCTGAATAAACACACACTTATTATAAGGTACAGTGTCTGTGAATAATTACACACTTATTATAAGGTACAGTGTCTGTGAATAATTACACACTTATTATAAGGTACAGTGTCTGTGAATAATTACACACTTATTATAAGGTACAGTGTCTGAATAAACACACACTTATTATAAGGTACAGTGTCTGAATAATCACACACTTAAGGTACAGTGTCTGAATAATCACACACTTATTATAAGGTACAGTGTCTGTGAATAAACACACACTTATTATAAGGTACAGTGTCTGAATAAACACACACTTATTATAAGGTACAGTGTCTGAATAATCACACACTTATTATAAGGTACAGTGTCTGAATAAACACACACTTATTATAAGGTACAGTGTCTGTGAATAATCACACACTTATTATAAGGTACAGTGTCTGTGAATAAACACACTTATTATAAGGTACAGTGTCTGTGAATAATCACACACTTATTATAAGGTACAGTGTCTGTGAATAATCACACACTTATTATTAGGTACAGTGTCTGTGAATAATCACACACTTATTATAAGGTACAGTGTCTGAATAAACACACACTTATTATAAGGGACAGTGTCTGTGAATAAACACACACTTATTATAAGGTACAGTGTCTGTGAATAATCACACACTTATTATAAGGTACAGTGTCTGTGAATAATCACACACTTATTATAAGGTACAGTGTCTGTGAATAAACACACACTTATTATAAGGTACAGTGTCTGAATAAACACACACTTATTATAAGGTACAGTGTCTGTGAATAATCACACACTTATTATAAGGTACAGTGTCTGTGAATAATTACACACTTATTATAAGGTACAGTGTCTGAATAAACACACACTTATTATAAGGTACAGTGTCTGTGAATAATTACACACTTATTATAAGGTACAGTGTCTGAATAAACACACACTTATTATAAGGTACAGTGTCTGTGAATAATTACACACTTATTATAAGGTACAGTGTCTGAATAAACACACACTTATTATAAGGTACAGTGTCTGTGAATAATCACACACTTATTATAAGGTACAGTGTCTGAATAAACACACACTTATTATAAGGTACAGTGTCTGTGAATAAACACACACTTATTATAAGGTACAGTGTCTGTGAATAATCACACACTTATAAGGTACAGTGTCTGTGAATAAACACACACTTATTATAAGGTACAGTGTCTTTGAATAAACACACACTTATTATAAGGTACAGTGTCTGTGAATAAATACACACTTATTATAAGGTACAGTGTCTGTGAATAAACACACACTTATTATAAGGTACAGTGTCTGTGAATAATTACACACTTATTATAAGGTACAGTGTCTGAATAAACACACACTTATTATAAGGTACAGTGTCTGAATAATCACACACTTATAAGGTACAGTGTCTGAATAATCACACACTTATTATAAGGTACAGTGTCTGTGAATAAACACACACTTATTATAAGGTACAGTGTCTGAATAAACACACACTTATTATAAGGTACAGTGTCTGAATAATCACACACTTATTATAAGGTACAGTGTCTGAATAAACACACACTTATTATAAGGTACAGTGTCTGTGAATAATCACACACTTATTATAAGGTACAGTGTCTGTGAATAAACACACTTATTATAAGGTACAGTGTCTGTGAATAATCACACACTTATTATAAGGTACAGTGTCTGTGAATAATCACACACTTATTATTAGGTACAGTGTCTGTGAATAATCACACACTTATTATAAGGTACAGTGTCTGAATAAACACACACTTATTATAAGGGACAGTGTCTGTGAATAAACACACACTTATTATAAGGTACAGTGTCTGTGAATAATCACACACTTATTATAAGGTACAGTGTCTGTGAATAATCACACACTTATTATAAGGTACAGTGTCTGTGAATAAACACACACTTATTATAAGGTACAGTGTCTGAATAAACACACACTTATTATAAGGTACAGTGTCTGTGAATAATCACACACTTATTATAAGGTACAGTGTCTGTGAATAATTACACACTTATTATAAGGTACAGTGTCTGAATAAACACACACTTATTATAAGGTACAGTGTCTGTGAATAATTACACACTTATTATAAGGTACAGTGTCTGAATAATCACACACTTATTATAAGGTACAGTGTCTGAATAAACACACACTTATTATAAGGTACAGTGTCTGTGAATAAACACACACTTATTATAAGGTACAGTGTCTGTGAATAATCACACACTTATAAGGTACAGTGTCTGTGAATAAACACACACTTATTATAAGGTACAGTGTCTGTGAATAAACACACACTTATTATAAGGTACAGTGTCTGTGAATAAATACACACTTATTATAAGGTACAGTGTCTGTGAATAAACACACACTTATTATAAGGTACAGTGTCTGTGAATAAACACACACTTATTATAAGGTACAGTGTCTGTGAATAAACACACACTTATTATAAGGTACAGTGTCTGTGAATAATCACACACTTATTATAAGGTACAGTGTCTGTGAATAATCACACACTTATTATAAGGTACAGTGTCTGTGAATAATCACACACTTATTATAAGGTACAGTGTCTGTGAATAAACACACACTTATTATAAGGTACAGTGTCTGAATAAACACACACTTATTATAAGGTACAGTGTCTGAATAATCACACACTTATTATAAGGTACAGTGTCTGAATAATCACACACTTATTATAAGGTACAGTGTCTGTGAATAATCACACACTTATTCTAAGGTACAGTGTCTGAATAAACACACACTTATTATAAGGTACAGTGTCTGAATAATCACACACTTATTATAAGGTACAGTGTCTGTGAATAATCACACACTTATTATAAGGTACAGTGTCTGTGAATAATCACACTTATTATAAGGTACAGTGTCTGTGAATAATCACACACTTATTATAAGGTACTGTGTCTGAATAAACACACACTTATTATAAGGTACAGTGTCTGTGAATAATCACACACTTATTATAAGGTGCAGTGTCTGTGAATAAACACACACTTATTATAAGGTACAGTGTCTGAATAAACACACACTTATTATAAGGTACAGTGTCTGTGAATAATCACACACTTATTATAAGGTACAGTGTCTGTGAATAATCACACACTTATTATAAGGTACAGTGTCTGAATAATCACACACTTATTATAAGGTACAGTGTCTGAATAAACACACACTTATTATAAGGTACAGTGTCTGAATAAACACACACTTATTATAAGGTACAGTGTCTGTGAATAATCACACACTTATTATAAGGTACAGTGTCTGTGAATAAACACACACTTATTATAAGGTACAGTGTCTGTGAATAATCACACACTTATTATAAGGTACAGTGTCTGTGAATAATCACACACTTATTATAAGGTACAGTGTCTGAATAATCACACACTTATTATAAGGTACAGTGTCTGTGAATAATCACACACTTATTATAAGGTACAGTGTCTGAATAATCACACACTTATTATAAGGTACAGTGTCTGTGAATAATCACACACTTATTATAAGGTACAGTGTCTGAATAAACACACACTTATTATAAGGTACAGTGTCTGAATAATCACACACTTATTATAAGGTACAGTGTCTGAATAAACACACACTTATTATAAGGTACAGTGTCTGTGAATAATCACACACTTATTATAAGGTACAGTGTCTGAATAAACACACACTTATTATAAGGTACAGTGTCTGAATAAACACACACTTATTATAAGGTACAGTGTCTGAATAAACACACACTTATTATAAGGTACAGTGTCTGAATAATCACACACTTATTATAAGGGACAGTGTCTGAATAAACACACACTTATTATAAGGTACAGTGTCTGAATAAACACACACTTATTATAAGGTACAGTGTCTGAATAAACACACACTTATAAGGTACAGTGTCTGAATAATCACACACTTATTATAAGGGACAGTGTCTGAATAAACACACACTTATTATAAGGTACAGTGTCTGTGAATAATCACACACTTATTATAAGGTACAGTGTCTGTGAATAATCACACTTATTATAAGGTACAGTGTCTGTGAATAATCACACACTTATTATAAGGTACAGTGTCTGTGAATAATCACACACTTATTATAAGGTACAGTGTCTGTGAATAATCACACACTTATTATAAGGTACAGTGTCTGTGGATAAACACACTTATTATAAGGTACAGGGTCTGTGAATAAACACACACTTATTATAAGGTACAGGGTCTGAATAATCACACACTTATTATAAGGGACAGTGTCTGAATAAACACACACTTATTATAAGGTACAGTGTCTGTGAATAAACACACACTTATTATAAGGTACAGGGTCTGTGAATAATCACACACTTATTATAAGGTACAGTGTCTGTGAATAATCACACACTTATTATAAGGTACAGTGTCTGTGAATAATCACACACTTATTATAAGGTACAGTGTCTGTGAATAAACACACACTTATTATAAGGTACAGTGTCTGTGAATAATCACACACTTATTATAAGGTACAGTGTCTGTGAATAATCACACACTTATTATAAGGTACAGTGTCTGTGAATAAACACACACTTATTATAAGGGACAGTGTCTGTGAATAATCACACACTTATTATAAGGTACAGTGTCTGTGAATAAACACACACTTATAAGGTACAGTGTCTGAATAAACACACACTTATTATAAGGGACAGTGTCTGTGAATAATCACACACTTATTATAAGGTACAGTGTCTGTGAATAAACACACACTTATTATAAGGTACAGTGTCTGAATAATCACACACTTATTATAAGGTACAGTGTCTGTGAATAAACACACACTTATTATAAGGTACAGTGTCTGTGAATAATCACACACTTATTATAAGGTACAGTGTCTGAATAAACACACACTTATTATAACGTACAGTGTCTGTGAATAATCACACACTTATTATAAGGTACAGTGTCTGAATAAACACACACTTATTATAAGGTACAGTGTCTGTGAATAAACACACACTTATTATAAGGTACAGGGTCTGTGAATAAACACACACTTATTATAAGGTACAGTGTCTGTGAATAAACACACACTTATTATAAGGTACAGTGTCTGAATAATCACACACTTATTATAAGGTACAGTGTCTGAATAAACACACACTTATTATAAGGTACAGTGTCTGAATAATCACACACTTATTATAAGGTACAGTGTCTGTGAATAATTACACACTTATTATAAGGTACAGTGTCTGAATAAACACACACTTATTATAAGGTACAGTGTCTGTGAATAATTACACACTTATTATAAGGTACAGTGTCTGAATAAACACACACTTATTATAAGGTACAGTGTCTGTGAATAATTACACACTTATTATAAGGTACAGTGTCTGTGAATAATTACACACTTATTATAAGGTACAGTGTCTGTGAATAATTACACACTTATTATAAGGTACAGTGTCTGAATAAACACACACTTATTATAAGGTACAGTGTCTGAATAATCACACACTTATAAGGTACAGTGTCTGAATAATCACACACTTATTATAAGGTACAGTGTCTGTGAATAAACACACACTTATTATAAGGTACAGTGTCTGAATAAACACACACTTATTATAAGGTACAGTGTCTGAATAATCACACACTTATTATAAGGTACAGTGTCTGAATAAACACACACTTATTATAAGGTACAGTGTCTGTGAATAATCACACACTTATTATAAGGTACAGTGTCTGTGAATAAACACACTTATTATAAGGTACAGTGTCTGTGAATAATCACACACTTATTATAAGGTACAGTGTCTGTGAATAATCACACACTTATTATTAGGTACAGTGTCTGTGAATAATCACACACTTATTATAAGGTACAGTGTCTGAATAAACACACACTTATTATAAGGGACAGTGTCTGTGAATAAACACACACTTATTATAAGGTACAGTGTCTGTGAATAATCACACACTTATTATAAGGTACAGTGTCTGTGAATAATCACACACTTATTATAAGGTACAGTGTCTGTGAATAAACACACACTTATTATAAGGTACAGTGTCTGAATAAACACACACTTATTATAAGGTACAGTGTCTGTGAATAATCACACACTTATTATAAGGTACAGTGTCTGTGAATAATTACACACTTATTATAAGGTACAGTGTCTGAATAAACACACACTTATTATAAGGTACAGTGTCTGTGAATAATTACACACTTATTATAAGGTACAGTGTCTGAATAAACACACACTTATTATAAGGTACAGTGTCTGTGAATAATTACACACTTATTATAAGGTACAGTGTCTGAATAAACACACACTTATTATAAGGTACAGTGTCTGTGAATAATCACACACTTATTATAAGGTACAGTGTCTGAATAAACACACACTTATTATAAGGTACAGTGTCTGTGAATAAACACACACTTATTATAAGGTACAGTGTCTGTGAATAATCACACACTTATAAGGTACAGTGTCTGTGAATAAACACACACTTATTATAAGGTACAGTGTCTTTGAATAAACACACACTTATTATAAGGTACAGTGTCTGTGAATAAATACACACTTATTATAAGGTACAGTGTCTGTGAATAAACACACACTTATTATAAGGTACAGTGTCTGTGAATAATTACACACTTATTATAAGGTACAGTGTCTGAATAAACACACACTTATTATAAGGTACAGTGTCTGAATAATCACACACTTATAAGGTACAGTGTCTGAATAATCACACACTTATTATAAGGTACAGTGTCTGTGAATAAACACACACTTATTATAAGGTACAGTGTCTGAATAAACACACACTTATTATAAGGTACAGTGTCTGAATAATCACACACTTATTATAAGGTACAGTGTCTGAATAAACACACACTTATTATAAGGTACAGTGTCTGTGAATAATCACACACTTATTATAAGGTACAGTGTCTGTGAATAAACACACTTATTATAAGGTACAGTGTCTGTGAATAATCACACACTTATTATAAGGTACAGTGTCTGTGAATAATCACACACTTATTATTAGGTACAGTGTCTGTGAATAATCACACACTTATTATAAGGTACAGTGTCTGAATAAACACACACTTATTATAAGGGACAGTGTCTGTGAATAAACACACACTTATTATAAGGTACAGTGTCTGTGAATAATCACACACTTATTATAAGGTACAGTGTCTGTGAATAATCACACACTTATTATAAGGTACAGTGTCTGTGAATAAACACACACTTATTATAAGGTACAGTGTCTGAATAAACACACACTTATTATAAGGTACAGTGTCTGTGAATAATCACACACTTATTATAAGGTACAGTGTCTGTGAATAATTACACACTTATTATAAGGTACAGTGTCTGAATAAACACACACTTATTATAAGGTACAGTGTCTGTGAATAATTACACACTTATTATAAGGTACAGTGTCTGAATAAACACACACTTATTATAAGGTACAGTGTCTGTGAATAATTACACACTTATTATAAGGTACAGTGTCTGAATAAACACACACTTATTATAAGGTACAGTGTCTGTGAATAATCACACACTTATTATAAGGTACAGTGTCTGAATAAACACACACTTATTATAAGGTACAGTGTCTGTGAATAAACACACACTTATTATAAGGTACAGTGTCTGTGAATAATCACACACTTATAAGGTACAGTGTCTGTGAATAAACACACACTTATTATAAGGTACAGTGTCTTTGAATAAACACACACTTATTATAAGGTACAGTGTCTGTGAATAAATACACACTTATTATAAGGTACAGTGTCTGTGAATAAACACACACTTATTATAAGGTACAGTGTCTGTGAATAAACACACACTTATTATAAGGTACAGTGTCTGTGAATAAACACACACTTATTATAAGGTACAGTGTCTGTGAATAATCACACACTTATTATAAGGTACAGTGTCTGTGAATAATCACACACTTATTATAAGGTACAGTGTCTGTGAATAATCACACACTTATTATAAGGTACAGTGTCTGTGAATAAACACACACTTATTATAAGGTACAGTGTCTGAATAAACACACACTTATTATAAGGTACAGTGTCTGAATAATCACACACTTATTATAAGGTACAGTGTCTGAATAATCACACACTTATTATAAGGTACAGTGTCTGTGAATAATCACACACTTATTCTAAGGTACAGTGTCTGAATAAACACACACTTATTATAAGGTACAGTGTCTGAATAATCACACACTTATTATAAGGTACAGTGTCTGTGAATAATCACACACTTATTATAAGGTACAGTGTCTGTGAATAATCACACTTATTATAAGGTACAGTGTCTGTGAATAATCACACACTTATTATAAGGTACTGTGTCTGAATAAACACACACTTATTATAAGGTACAGTGTCTGTGAATAATCACACACTTATTATAAGGTGCAGTGTCTGTGAATAAACACACACTTATTATAAGGTACAGTGTCTGAATAAACACACACTTATTATAAGGTACAGTGTCTGTGAATAATCACACACTTATTATAAGGTACAGTGTCTGTGAATAATCACACACTTATTATAAGGTACAGTGTCTGAATAATCACACACTTATTATAAGGTACAGTGTCTGAATAAACACACACTTATTATAAGGTACAGTGTCTGAATAAACACACACTTATTATAAGGTACAGTGTCTGTGAATAATCACACACTTATTATAAGGTACAGTGTCTGTGAATAAACACACACTTATTATAAGGTACAGTGTCTGTGAATAATCACACACTTATTATAAGGTACAGTGTCTGTGAATAATCACACACTTATTATAAGGTACAGTGTCTGAATAATCACACACTTATTATAAGGTACAGTGTCTGTGAATAATCACACACTTATTATAAGGTACAGTGTCTGAATAATCACACACTTATTATAAGGTACAGTGTCTGTGAATAATCACACACTTATTATAAGGTACAGTGTCTGAATAAACACACACTTATTATAAGGTACAGTGTCTGAATAATCACACACTTATTATAAGGTACAGTGTCTGAATAAACACACACTTATTATAAGGTACAGTGTCTGTGAATAATCACACACTTATTATAAGGTACAGTGTCTGAATAAACACACACTTATTATAAGGTACAGTGTCTGTGAATAATCACACACTTATTATAAGGTACAGTGTCTGTGAATAATCACACACTTATTATAAGGTACAGTGTCTGTGAATAAACACACACTTATTATAAGGTACAGTGTCTGAATAATCACACACTTATTATAAGGTACAGTGTCTGAATAAACACACACTTATTATAAGGTACAGTGTCTGTGAATAAACACACACTTATTATAAGGTACAGTGTCTGTGAATAAACACACACTTATTATAAGGTACAGTGTCTGTGAATAATCACACACTTATTATAAGGTACAGTGTCTGTGAATAAACACACACTTATTATAAGGTACAGTGTCTGTGAATAATCACACACTTATTATAAGGTACAGTGTCTGTGAATAATCACACACTTATTATAAGGTACAGTGTCTGAATAATCACACACTTATTATAAGGTACAGTGTCTGTGAATAATCACACACTTATTATAAGGTACAGTGTCTGAATAATCACACACTTATTATAAGGTACAGTGTCTGTGAATAATCACACACTTATTATAAGGTACAGTGTCTGAATAAACACACACTTATTATAAGGTACAGTGTCTGAATAATCACACACTTATTATAAGGTACAGTGTCTGAATAAACACACACTTATTATAAGGTACAGTGTCTGTGAATAATCACACACTTATTATAAGGTACAGTGTCTGAATAAACACACACTTATTATAAGGTACAGTGTCTGAATAATCACACACTTATTATAAGGTACAGTGTCTGTGAATAATCACACACTTATTATAAGGTACAGTGTCTGTGAATAATCACACACTTATTATAAGGTACAGTGTCTGTGAATAATCACACACTTATTATAAGGTACAGTGTCTGTGAATAATCACACACTTATTATAAGGGACAGTGTCTGAATAAACACACACTTATTATAAGGTACAGTGTCTGTGAATAATTACACACTTATTATAAGGTACAGTGTCTGAATAAACACACACTTATTATAAGGTACAGTGTCTGAATAAACACACACTTATTATAAGGTGCAGTGTCTGAATAATCACACACTTATTATAAGGTACAGTGTCTGAATAATCACACACTTATTATAAGGTACAGTGTCTGAATAATCACACACTTATTATAAGGGACAGTGTCTGAATAAACACACACTTATTATAAGGTACAGTGTCTGAATAAACACACACTTATTATAAGGTACAGTGTCTGAATAAACACACACTTATTATAAGGTACAGTGTCTGAATAAACACACACTTATTATAAGGTACAGTGTCTGAATAATCACACACTTATTATAAGGGACAGTGTCTGAATAAACACACACTTATTATAAGGTACAGTGTCTGAATAAACACACACTTATTATAAGGTACAGTGTCTGAATAATCACACACTTATTATAAGGGACAGTGTCTGAATAAACACACACTTATTATAAGGTACAGTGTCTGTGAATAATCACACACTTATTATAAGGGACAGTGTCTGAATAAACACACACTTATTATAAGGTACAGTGTCTGAATAAACACACACTTATTATAAGGTACAGTGTCTGAATAATCACACACTTATTATAAGGGACAGTGTCTGAATAATCACACACTTATTATAAGGTACAGTGTCTGTGGATAAACACACTTATTATAAGGTACAGGGTCTGTGAATAAACACACACTTATTATAAGGTACAGGGTCTGAATAATCACACACTTATTATAAGGGACAGTGTCTGAATAAACACACACTTATTATAAGGTACAGTGTCTGTGAATAAACACACACTTATTATAAGGTACAGGGTCTGTGAATAATCACACACTTATTATAAGGTACAGTGTCTGTGAATAATCACACACTTATTATAAGGTACAGTGTCTGTGAATAATCACACACTTATTATAAGGTACAGTGTCTGTGAATAAACACACACTTATTATAAGGTACAGTGTCTGTGAATAATCACACACTTATTATAAGGTACAGTGTCTGTGAATAATCACACACTTATTATAAGGTACAGTGTCTGTGAATAATCACACACTTATTATAAGGTACAGTGTCTGTGAATAATCACACACATTATAAGGTACAGTGTCTGTGAATAAACACACACTTATAAGGTACAGTGTCTGTGAATAATCACACACTTATTATAAGGTACAGTGTCTGTGAATAAACACACACTTGTTATAAGGTACAGTGTCTGTGAATAAACACACACTTATTATAAGGGACAGTGTCTGTGAATAAACACACCGCCTGTGCAGCCCTGCGGGTCCAACAACTCATTTCGAATCTGACCTGACCTCTTAAAAAGTTTCCTGTCTCTCCCACCAGCACAGACTGACATCGGGACACACAGCACGGACCGAGGATCGGCTCACACAGCACGGACCGAGGATCGGGTCACACAGCACCGGCCGAGGATCGGGTCACACAGCACCGGCCGAGGATCGGGTCACACAGCACGGACCGAGGATCGGGTCACACAGCACCGGCCGAGGATCGGGTCACACAGCACCGGCCGAGGATCGGGTCACACAGCACCGGCCGAGGATCGGGTCACACAGCACCGGCCGAGGATCGGGTCACACAGCACGGGCCGAGGATCGGGTCACACAGCACGGGCCGAGGATCGGGTCACACAGCACGGGCCGAGGATCGGGTCACACAGCACCGGCCGAGGATCGGGTCACACAGCACCGGCCGAGGATCGGGTCACACAGCACCGGCCGAGGATCGGGTCACACAGCACCGGCCGAGGATCGGGTCACACAGCACCGGCCGAGGATCGGGTCACACAGCACCGGCCGAGGATCGGGACACACAGCACCGGCCGAGGATCGGGACACACAGCACCGGCCGAGGATCGGGACACACAGCACCGGCCGAGGATCGGGACACACAGCACCGGCCGAGGATCGGGTCACACAGCACCGGCCGAGGATCGGGTCACACAGCACCGGCCGAGGATCGGGTCACACAGCACCGGCCGAGGATCGGGTCACACAGCACCGGCCGAGGATCGGGTCACACAGCACCGGCCGAGGATCGGGTCACACAGCACCGGCCGAGGATCGGGTCACACAGCACCGGCCGAGGATCGGGTCACACAGCACCGGCCGAGGATCGGGTCACACAGCACCGGCCGAGGATCGGGTCACACAGCACCGGCCGAGGATCGGGTCACACAGCACCGGCCGAGGATCGGGTCACACAGCACCGGCCGAGGATCGGGTCACACAGCACCGGCCGAGGATCGGGTCACACAGCACCGGCCGAGGATCGGGTCACACAGCACCGGCCGAGGATCGGGTCACACAGCACCGGCCGAGGATCGGGTCACACAGCACCGGCCGAGGATCGGGTCACACAGCACCGGCCGAGGATCGGGTCACACAGCACCGGCCGAGGATCGGGTCACACAGCACCGGCCGAGGATCGGGTCACACAGCACCGGCCGAGGATCGGGTCACACAGCACCGACCGAGGATCGGGTCACACAGCACGGGCCGAGGATCGGGTCACACAGCACCGACCGAGGATCGGGTCACACAGCACCGGCCGAGGATCGGGTCACACAGCACCGGCCGAGGATCGGGTCACACAGCACCGGCCGAGGATCGGGTCACACAGCACCGGCCGAGGATCGGGTCACACAGCACCGGCCGAGGATCGGGTCACACAGCACCGACCGAGGATCGGGTCACACAGCACCGACCGAGGATCGGGTCACACAGCACCGACCGAGGATCGGGTCACACAGCACCGACCGAGGATCGGGTCACACAGCACCGACCGAGGATCGGGTCACACAGCACCGACCGAGGATCGGGTCACACAGCACCGACCGAGGATCGGGACACACAGCACGGGCCGAGGATCGGGTCACACAGCACGGGCCGAGGATCGGGTCACACAGCACGGGCCGAGGATCGGGTCACACAGCAGCGGCCGAGGATCGGGTCACACAGCACCGGCCGAGGATCGGGTCACACAGCACCGACCGAGGATCGGGTCACACAGCACCGACCGAGGATCGGGTCACACAGCACCGACCGAGGATCGGGTCACACAGCACCGACCGAGGATCGGGTCACACAGCACCGACCGAGGATCGGGTCACACAGCACCGACCGAGGATCGGGTCACACAGCACCGACCGAGGATCGGGTCACACAGCACCGACCGAGGATCGGGTCACACAGCACCGACCGAGGATCGGGTCACACAGCACCGACCGAGGATCGGGTCACACAGCACCGACCGAGGATCGGGTCACACAGCACCGGCCGAGGATCGGGTCACACAGCACGGGCCGAGGATCGGGTCACACAGCACGGGCCGAGGATCGGGTCACACAGCACCGACCGAGGATCGGGTCACACAGCACCGACCGAGGATCGGGACACACAGCACCGACCGAGGATCGGGTCACACAGCACCGACCGAGGATCGGGACACACAGCACCGACCGAGGATCGGGTCACACAGCACCGACCGAGGATCGGGTCACACAGCACCGACCGAGGATCGGGTCACACAGCACCGGCCGAGGATCGGGTCACACAGCACGGGCCGAGGATCGGGTCACACAGCACCGACCGAGGATCGGGTCACACAGCACCGACCGAGGATCGGGTCACACAGCACCGACCGAGGATCGGGACACACAGCACCGACCGAGGATCGGGTCACACAGCACGGGCCGAGGATCGGGTCACACAGCACCGGCCGAGGATCGGGTCACACAGCACCGACCGAGGATCGGGTCACACAGCACCGACCGAGGATCGGGTCACACAGCACCGACCGAGGATCGGGTCACACAGCACCGACCGAGGATCGGGTCACACAGCACCGACCGAGGATCGGGTCACACAGCACCGACCGAGGATCGGGTCACACAGCACCGGCCGAGGATCGGGTCACACAGCACCGGCCGAGGATCGGGACACACAGCACCGACCGAGGATCGGGTCACACAGCACGGGCCGAGGATCGGGTCACACAGCACCGACCGAGGATCGGGTCACACAGCACCGACCGAGGATCGGGACACACAGCACCGACCGAGGATCGGGTCACACAGCACCGACCGAGGATCGGGTCACACAGCACCGACCGAGGATCGGGACACACAGCACCGACCGAGGATCGGGTCACACAGCACGGGCCGAGGATCGGGTCACACAGCACCGGCCGAGGATCGGGTCACACAGCACCGGCCGAGGATCGGGTCACACAGCACCGACCGAGGATCGGGTCACACAGCACCGGCCGAGGATCGGGTCACACAGCACCGGCCGAGGATCGGGTCACACAGCACCGGCCGAGGATCGGGTCACACAGCACCGACCGAGGATCGGGACACACAGCACCGACCGAGGATCGGGTCACACAGCACCGACCGAGGATCGGGTCACACAGCACCGACCGAGGATCGGGTCACACAGCACCGACCGAGGATCGGGTCACACAGCACCGACCGAGGATCGGGACACACAGCACCGACCGAGGATCGGGACACACAGCACCGACCGAGGATCGGGTCACACAGCACCGGCCGAGGATCGGGTCACACAGCACGGGCCGAGGATCGGGTCACACAGCACGGGCCGAGGATCGGGTCACACAGCACCGGCCGAGGCTCGGGTCACACAGCACCGACCGAGGATCGGGTCACACAGCACGGGCCGAGGATCGGGTCACACAGCACGGGCCGAGGATCGGGTCACACAGCACCGACCGAGGATCGGGTCACACAGCACGGGCCGAGGATCGGGTCACACAGCACGGGCCGAGGATCGGGTCACACAGCACCGACCGAGGATCGGGTCACACAGCACCGACCGAGGATCGGGTCACACAGCACCGACCGAGGATCGGGTCACACAGCACCGACCGAGGATCGGGACACACAGCACGGGCCGAGGATCGGGTCACACAGCACCGACCGAGGATCGGGTCACACAGCACCGACCGAGGATCGGGTCACACAGCACCGACCGAGGATCGGGTCACACAGCACCGACCGAGGATCGGGTCACACAGCACCGACCGAGGATCGGGTCACACAGCACCGACCGAGGATCGGGTCACACAGCACCGACCGAGGATCGGGTCACACAGCACCGACCGAGGATCGGGTCACACAGCACCGACCGAGGATCGGGTCACACAGCACCGACCGAGGATCGGGTCACACAGCACCGACCGAGGATCGGGTCACACAGCACCGACCGAGGATCGGGTCACACAGCACCGACCGAGGATCGGGTCACACAGCACCGACCGAGGATCGGGTCACACAGCACCGACCGAGGATCGGGTCACACAGCACCGACCGAGGATCGGGACACACAGCACGGGCCGAGGATCGGGTCACACAGCACGGGCCGAGGATCGGGTCACACAGCACCGACCGAGGATCGGGTCACACAGCACCGACCAAGGATCGGGTCACACAGCACCGGCCGAGGATCGGGTCACACAGCACCGACCGAGGATCGGGTCACACAGCACCGACCGAGGATCGGGTCACACAGCACCGACCGAGGATCGGGTCACACAGCACCGACCGAGGATCGGGTCACACAGCACCGACCGAGGATCGGGTCACACAGCACCGACCGAGGATCGGGTCACACAGCACGGGCCGAGGATCGGGTCACACAGCACCGACCGAGGATCGGGTCACACAGCACCGACCGAGGATCGGGTCACACAGCACCGACCGAGGATCGGGTCACACAGCACCGACCGAGGATCGGGTCACACAGCACCGACCGAGGATCGGGTCACACAGCACCGACCGAGGATCGGGTCACACAGCACCGACCGAGGATCGGGTCACACAGCACCGGCCGAGGATCGGGACACACAGCACCGACCGAGGATCGGGTCACACAGCACCGACCGAGGATCGGGTCACACAGCACGGGCCGAGGATCGGGTCACACAGCACGGGCCGAGGATCGGGTCACACAGCACCGACCGAGGATCGGGTCACACAGCACCGACCGAGGATCGGGTCACACAGCACCTGTTTTACCTTTTATTCCTTTCAACCCATTACTCAAAATATAGGAATTCGGTATCTGTGGGAATAATGTGGGGCTTATTTATTCCTATTTCCATCACGATCGATCCGTGTCCATATCCCAGTGTTATACAGTGACAGACCTGTACCCACCAGTACTGTACCCCAGTGTTATACAGGGACAGACCTGTACCCACCAGTACTGTACCCCAGTTATACAGTGACAGACCTGTACCCACCAGTACTGTACCCCAGTGTTATACAGGGACAGACCTGTACCCACCAGTACTGTACCCCAGTGTTATACAGTGACAGACCTGTACCCACCAGTACTGTACCCCAGTGTTATACAGGGACAGACCTGTACCCACCAGTACTGTACCCCAGTGTTATACAGGGACAGACCTGTACCCACCAGTACTGTACCCCAGTGTTATACAGGGACAGACCTGTACCCACCAGTACTGTACCCCAGTGTTATACAGTGACAGACCTGTACCCACCAGTACTGTACCCCAGTGTTATACAGGGACAGACCTGTACCCACCAGTACTGTACCCCAGTGTTATACAGGGACAGACCTGTACCCCCCAGTACTGTACCCCAGTGTTATACAGGGACAGACCTGTACCCACCAGTACTGTACCCCAGTGTTATACAGGGACAGACCTGTACCCACCAGTACTGTACCCCAGTGTTATACAGGGACAGACCTGTACCCCCCAGTACTGTACCCCAGTGTTATACAGGGACAGACCTGTACCCCCCAGTACTGTACCCCAGTGTTATACAGTGACAGACCTGTACCCACCAGTACTGTACCCCAGTGTTATACAGGGACAGACCTGTACCCACCAGTACTGTACCCCAGTGTTATACAGTGACAGACCTGTACCCACCAGTACTGTACCCCAGTGTTATACAGGGACAGACCTGTACCCACCAGTACTGTACCCCAGTGTTATACAGTGACAGACCTGTACCCACCAATACTGTACCCCAGGGTTATACAGGGACCAACCTGTACCCACCAGTACTGTACCCCAGGGTTATACAGGGACAGACCTGTACCCACCAGTACTGTACCCCAGTGTTATACAGGGACAGACCTGTACCCACCAGTACTGTACCCCAGTGTTATACAGTGACAGACCTGTACCCACCAGTACTGTACCCCAGTGTTATACAGGGACAGACCTGTACCCACCAGTACTGTACCCCAGGGTTATACAGGGACAGACCTGTACCCACCAGTACTGTACCCCAGTGTTATACAGGGACAGACCTGTACCCACCAGTACTGTACCCCAGTGTTATACAGTGACAGACCTGTACCCACCAGTACTGTACCCCAGTGTTATACAGTGACAGACCTGTACCCACCAGTACTGTACCCCAGTGTTATACAGTGACAGACCTGTACCCACCAGTACTGTACCCCAGTGTTATACAGTGACAGACCTGTACCCACCAGTACTGTACCCCAGTGTTATACAGGGACAGACCTGTACCCACCAGTACTGTACCCCAGTGTTATACAGTGACAGACCTGTACCCACCAGTACTGTACCCCAGTGTTATACAGGGACAGACCTGTACCCACCAGTACTGTACCCCAGTGTTATACAGTGACAGACCGGTACTCTTGGACTGGAGACCAGCGGCTGTTTGGCCCTTTGCCCGGTGACTGTACACTGGCCAGGCTGACAGATGGGGCCCACAGGGGAGGCCTGTGAGGGTCGGTGGGGAGTCCGAGGGTGGGAGTGATGGAGCTGGGGTCGTGCACTTGGGTGTCCCGCAGGGCACCGACTGCCGGACAGCCCGGGGTCTGCGGGCCGCACCAACTTTCCCTGAAGCACATTCTCCCCCGGCCCTTTCGGAGCCGTCCCGAAGCTCCGGGGAGGACGGCAGCCGGCCGCCGTGGGAATGACAGACCGGCCTGGAGCCTGCGCGCTAGGCCGCGGGGTTCCCACCCCCCTCAATTCCGCAACCCCGGCTGACGGCTCGGGCCCCGGGCTTTCCCTCAGCCGCTTACCCGCGAGTTGTTGAGCTGCATCATCACCTCCTCGAAGGCCGCCGTCTCCTCCGCCTGTTTCTGGTTGTGGAGCGCGATCTTCTCGCTGAATTTCCGCGGGTTGTTGTTGGCCGCCATGTTGATGGCGTTTTTTTTCCCCTTCACGGAAACGGGGCGGGCGGGGAGGCGAAGTTCAAACCAAAATAATTAAACACGTCAAAACAACAGGGCGGCGGGGGGGGGGGGGGTGGGAAAAAAAAACCTGCCCGCCCGCGTCGCAGGGCCCTCCGGGAATTGTAGTCTTCGGCGGCGTCCCGCCCCCCCTCGCCCTCACGCGAGGTGAACTACAACTCCCAGAATGCGCCAGGATAACCAGGGGAGGGGGGGGCTGACCCGCCGCCGCCGGGAGCCGCACTACAGCTCCCAGAAGGCCCCGCGCCGACCAGGGGAGGGGGCGGGGTGACCCCCGCCCCGGGGCGTTCTGGGTACTGTAGTTCACCTTGATCCAACTTGCACGTTGATCGCCCCAGGAGGGGAAGGGACAGAAAAACTCCAACTGCTCCCAAATGCTTTACGAAGCAATTTAAAGTATTGATTGCTTTGCTATTATCATTAATGCAGCATGTATTTCCCTAGCGTATGACCTGAGAAAGCGTTCCAACTGTTGGCAGAATATAGTAATTTGTGAATGTTCAATCTGTTGAGATTAATAGCCTGTGCCAAGCAATGGATTAATAATAAAGACTAACTAGAGCGGGAAGGGCAAGCCAGAACTACACTCCAAATCAGGATTGTTACTTACCACATATGAAACCATAGAATCATAGAAAGGTTACTGCACTGAAGGAGGCCAGCTCTCTGCAAGAGCAATCCAGCTAGTCCCACCACCCCCCATCTCAACTACCTCTTCACTTACAGTGATTTTGGCAGCATCTCCTTCCTTGGTAAAGACAGATGCAAAGCACTCATTTAGTACCTTGGCCATCCCCTCTGCCTTCATGAGTAGATCTCCTTTTTGGACCCTAATCAGTCCCCACCCCTCCTCTTACTACCCGTTTACTGTTTGCATGCCTGTAGACCACTTTTGGATTCCCTTTTATGTTGGCCGCCAGTCTATTCTCATACTCTTTCTTTGCCCCTCTTATTTCCTTTTTCGCCTCCCCTCTGAACTTTCTATATTCTGCCTGGTTCTCACTTGTATTATCAACCTGACATCTGTCATATGCCCCTTTTTTCTGCTTCATCTTACTCTCTATCTCTTTTGTCATCCAGGGAGCTCTGGCTTTGGTTGCCCTACCTTTCTCCCTCGTGGGAATATACCTAGACTGTACCCGAACCATGTCTTCTTTAAAGGCCGCCCACTGTTCAATTACAGTTTTGCCTGCCAATCTTTGATTCCAATTTACCCGGGCCAGATCTGTTCTCATCCCACTGAAATTGGCCCTCCTCCAATTAAGTATTTTTACTTGAGAGTGGTCCTTGTCCTTTTCCATAGCTATTCTAAACCTTATGATACTATGATCACTGTTCCCTAAATGTTCCCCCACTGACACTTGCTCCACTTGGTCCACCTCATTCCCTAGAACCAAGTCCAGCAATGCCTCCTTCCTCATTGGGCCGGAAACGTACTGGTCGAGAAAGTTCTCCTGAACACACTTCAAAACGTCCTCCTGGTAAACTGCTAACATATAATATTGTTGGGTTTGTTTGCAGGTGAAATTTAAGATTTCTTACTTATTGGTATCTGTAATGGACAATACATGAATCTACTTAAAGTGAGAAGTGTCTGCTTTTTAAAAAATCCCTAGCTTGGATTTTACTATCCGTCGTGTTTAGCAGTTTGTAAGGCATGCTGGCAAAAGGATACTTTCTGCTATTATTTTCTGGTTGCATTGTGTTGGATGCATTTGATGCTCTATATCCTTCAGTGAACTGCGACAAGTCACACCTCGATACAAAGGACTTCTGGAGGGCGTGAGCTTTGTGCCGCTCAATGGTGATTCTCGGAGCGTTCCCCGGGCCAAAGGGAAAAACGCTCCTCTCAGTGGACTCTCTCGGTCTTTTCCTACTGGGAATCTTGCTTGTGAGCTGGGTGATTCCGGGGACATTCCCGTCTGATCAATGTTGGTTGGGTTACTTAGATGATTTCACATATCAAGATCTGGTAGAACAGGCTCGAGGGGCTGAATGGCCTACTCCTGTTCCTATTTTTCTTCCTGTGCATGTCCAGGTGCTCCCTGTTAATAGAAATTTAGGATGGAATGGGGGGAGGGGGGGGGGTCAGCATTGGAGAATTGATTTTTTAAAATTCGTTCACGGGATGTGGGCGTCGCTGGCAAGGCTGGCATTTATTGCCCATCCCTAATTGCCCTTGAGAAGGTGGTGGTGAGCCGCCTTCTTGAACCGCTGCAGTCCGTGTGGTGACGGTTCTCCCACAGTGCTGTTAGGAAGGGAGTTCCAGGATTTTGACTCAGCGACAATGAAGGAACAGCGATATATTTCCAAGTCGGGATGGTGTGTGACTTGGAGGGGAACGTGCAGGTGGTGTTGTTCCCATGCGCCTGCTGCTCTTGTCCTTCTAAACAATTTTACAACACCAAGTTATAGTCCAGCAATTTTATTTTAAATTCACAAGCTTTCGGAGATTCTCTCCTTCCTCAGGTAAATGTTCAGGATCTCCTTGAAGCCTACGCATTTATACATATTGAATAATACATGGTGTTTACAGACTGCCCCTGCAACTGCCCGTTGCCAAGGCAATCACCGTGTTCAGACAGAGAGGTGTCATCTGCAGAACCCCCGAATACACATTCAACAAAAAAACAAACAGGGAAAAAAAAGAGAAAAAAAAACAGAGAGAGGCAGAAACATCCGGAAGGCAGAGAGAGCCAGCAAATGACCCATTATATTAAAAACAGATAACATTTGTTCGCTGGTGGGGTAACGTGTAGCGTGACATGAACCCAAGATCCCGGTTGAGGTGGTAGAGGTCGCGGGTTTGGGAGGTGCTGTCGAAGGAGCCGTGGCGAGTTGCTGCAGTGCATCCTGTGGATGGTGCACACTGCAGCCACAGTGCGCCGGTGGTGAAGGGAGTGAATGTTTAGGGTGGTGGATGGGGTGCCAATCAAGCGGGCTGCTTTATCTTGGATGGTGTCGAGCTTCTTGAGTGTTGTTGGAGCTGCACTCATCCAGGCAAGTGGAGAGTATTCCATCACTCCTGACTTGTGCCTTGTAGATGGTGGAAAGGCTTTGGGGAGTCAGGAGGTGAGTCACTCGCCGCAGAATACCCAGCCTCTGACCTGCTCTCGTAGCCACAGTATTTATATGGCTGGTCCAGTTAAGTTTCTGGTCAATGATGACCCCCAGGATGTTGATGGTGGGGGATTCGGCGATGGTAATGCCGTTGAATGTCAAGGGGAGGTGGTTAGACTCTCTCTTGTTGGAGATGGTCATTGCCTGGCACTTGTCTGGCGCGAATGTTACTTGCCACTTTTGAGCCCAAGCCTGGATGTTGTCCAGGTTTTGCTGCATGCAGGCTCGGACTGCTTCATTATCTGAGGGGTTGCGAATGGAACTGAGCACTGTGCAGTCATCAGCGAACAACCCCATTTCTGACCTTATGATGGAGGGAAGGTCATTGATGAAGCAGTTGAAGATGGTTGGGCCTAGGACACTGCCCTGAGGAACTCCTGCAGCAATGCCCTGGGGCTGAGATGATTGGCCTCCAACAACCACTACCATCTTCCTTTGTGCTAGGTATGACTCCAGCCACTGGTGAGTTTTCCCCAATTCCCCACGTTTTAAGTTGTGTCCCTGAGATTTGAACCCTTCACCACAGGTTCCTTGGATCATTTCTGGTCATTTGAGGTCACGACTCCCCACCTGCCGACTGACTACAGTTCTGGACAGTGATCAGGAGCAGAAACCCTGACTGTTTTTTCCTTCTCTCACTAACAGGATCACTGAGGCCGATGCTACTGTTCCTACTGAGATCAGCTAACTCCACACAGATCAAGGGCTGGACCTGGGACCTGTCCAGTTTGAATGGTTCAGCTATCAGAATAAACCCAGTGACCCATTGGGTAAACTCAGAAATGATCCAAGGAACCTGTTCCCTGTGGTGAAGGGTTCAAATCTCAGGGACACAACTTAAAACGTGGGGAAGTTTGGAGTAAAAAAGGAAGTTTGGGGGACTTTTTCACCCAAAGGGTCGTCAAGTTACAGGAGGGAAAAAGTTAACAGGGAAGGGGAGTGGAGCGGGTTTTGTAAATGGGATGAAGAAGCAATTAGGTGTGTTTCTGGAGAGAGAAGGGATTGAGGGATACGGGGAAAAGGTGGGGTGGAGACAGATGGTGAGGCAGTGGAGAGGTGGGATTAAGGAATATGGGGAGAAGGTGGGTAGATCTATCAAAAAGGGACAGGCTAGTTGAGCCTCCGACAGTGCAGCGCTCCCTCAGTACTGCACTGGGAGCGTCAGCCTAGATTTTGTGCTCAAGTCTCCGCAGTGGGGCTCGTACCCACAACCTTCTGACTCTGAGGTGAGAGAACTGCCCAGTGAGGCACAGCTGGCACTGAAGGAGCTGGGGAGGGCAGAAAGTATGTTTGTTGATAGTGAACAAGCATCAATTCCTGATGTTCCAATGGGTGGGATTTATCAACTTAATGCACAAATGATCAGAGAATTTATAAATTGTTCAAACCGCCAGCAAGAATGGAAGATTTGCTTCTCGCTCTCTGTAGAAACACTTCATTTGTGGACCAAACGGTCTTAATTTCATTCTGAAATTGAGCCCATTTCAGCAAACATATAGATCAGATGGAATGCAGTCTACATTCAGAAATGAGAACTGGTCAATAGAAGCAAAAGAACACACAAATTTTAAAACGCACGGCGGATCCATGAGCTTCTGGAACAGGCCAATGACTCAGATCGGCTCCTTTGGACAAATCCGAACCTCATAGGATGGAAGCAGTGTGAGAGACCAGTCTACGTGGTCCCCAGCACAATCATTTTCTACAGTCTCAGTACAGTGGGGTTTTTATCATTCTAGCCCAAGGACACAGAGCTGGCTTCTTGTAATTCGAAGATACAAACAAAAGCATAAAACCTGTGAACCATCTCACCAATCACCAGCCTCCAACCTCCCTCTACAACAGAAAGTTGAAATTAATCAATAAGATAGTCAGTGCCCCTCTGATCTCTCCTCTCTTGTCCCTCCTGACTCCCCCCACCATCCTATACTCTTCACCCTCCCTGCATCCTCGCCTTGTTGAAATCAAGACTCTACACCGTTGCCTACTCTTTACTCACTTTCACCCAGGCTGTTCTGGTTAGTTTTTGCGACTTTACGCTAAATATTCACCGACCACTCCTGTGAGCAAGTCTTGTGTGCCCTATGAACTGGAGTGTCTTTCTACCTGACTAATTTTCAGGGGTCAGCCAGAAAACCCTCCTGCCACCATACGCCAGATTACTGAAAATGTAACACGCGTTATCACAGGAGACTGGTCTTCAGTGGGCAGACTGAACATTTATCGAGTGAGTGAGTGAGGGAGAGTCTCAGAAGTTAAAAGCTGATAGATTTTTTAAAAACTTCTATTTCATGTAAAAAGCCCCATGAAATAGTTCAATGATTTCTGGATCTCATTTCATGACTGATGCAGTTCCTCTAAACCCAGTCTTGAGTTACATTGAATGGGTGGTTTAAGACTGAAGTCACACAAGGCGTCTAAACATTTTTATTTCATCCCTAAAAACAA
This sequence comes from Heptranchias perlo, assembly GCF_035084215.1. NCBI lineage: Eukaryota > Metazoa > Chordata > Chondrichthyes > Hexanchiformes > Hexanchidae > Heptranchias > Heptranchias perlo. The sequence goes on along the minus strand of NC_090368.1, from coordinate 1,104,402 downwards.
CGCAAAATAGTGTTACATTTATACAAAAAGTGTCTATGAGACCATCACTAAAAGCAGCAGAAACACATCTGCATTACAATCGTACTGGGAAATTGGCAAATATAAAGCTTAAAACTTTGTTTTAAATATTATTTATACACATAATTTTCACTGGTCAGTCCTGGGAGCAGGGTCAGTCGGGGAGTGAAACTGTGCATTCACTTTCTCTCACCTTTGCCCCCACACTGAGCATGTTTATTGCAATCTCCCCCACCTTTTCTCAGCAGTTATTCCCCATCCTCTTGGCTCGTTACTGGAGTCCAGATTCAATGGGAATCAGCTACTCTCCAGTACCTCACCCGTCTGGCTAGTCTAGTGTCAGCAGGTTATTGAACCACAAGCGGCATCACAGGGTCTGATCCTGTCCCGACTCAGCATTCCTATTTCCAGGACTGGGTCACTGGACGGGGACCAGGAGCAGGAACCCTGGCTGACACTCCCCTCCCTATCCCGGGACAGTGATCAGGAGCAGGAACCCCGGCTGACACTCCCCTCCCTATCCCGGGACAGTGATCAGGAGCAGGAACCCCGGCTGACACTCCCCTCCCTATCCCGGGACAGTGATCAGGAGCAGGAACCCCAGCTGACACTCCCCTCCCTATCCCGGGACAGTGATCAGGAGCAGGAACCCCGGCTGACACTCCCCTCCCTATCCCGGGACAGTGATCAGGAGCAGGAACCCTGGCTGATATTCCCCTCCCTATCCCGGGACAGTGATCAGGAGCAGGAACCCCGGCTGACACTCCCCTCCCTATCCCGGGACGGGGACCAGGAACCCTGGCTGACGCTCCCCTCCCTATCCCGGGACGGGGACCAGGAGCAGGAACCCTGGCTGATATTCCCCTCCCTATCCCGGGACGGGGACCAGGAGCAGGAACCCCGGCTGACATTCCCCTCCCTATCCCGGGACAGTGATCAGGAGCAGGAACCCCGGCTGACACTCCCCTCCCTATCCCGGGACAGTGATCAGGAGCAGGAACCCCGGCTGACACTCCCCTCCCTATCCCGGGACAGTGATCAGGAGCAGGAACCCCGACTGACATCTCCAACAATCTTTCACTGATAGGAGTCCATTCCCTATTTCTCCCCCACAATCTCTGACTGAAGGGAGCTTAGTTAAATGCTGGTGAAGGTGCTGTATAAGTCTCAGATCCCAGCCTCTGGTAAGACCAGTGGGATGTGTGGAGCAGGTTAAATGTACAGCACACTATTAAATGCTTAGATGTTACAATCTACGAGTCAGGCAGTCAAGTACTGTATTGGAGTGAGCAGCCTAAAGTTTACATTTGTTCTATAAGTCAAATATTAAAATACCACTGGTGACTATCAAAATAGAGGAAGTTAGAAAATACAGCTGTAATCTTTCACAATCAACTTACAAGAGCATGATTGGTTAAAAATATTTTTAAACAAGTATCTTTTTAATTACACATTAAGTATCTCTTCCCCCCAATTCCACCCTTCTGTGTTTTAGCAACAGTGGAATCTACACGGCAAAGGGCAGTTTGTTAACAGACAGCACGCACACTCATTTACTAACAATCCCACAACAGGAGACACGGGAAGAGTGGGGACGGGCAATTCAACCATGGGGTGAAAGGAGGTTTCCCCAGAGTCTGCTTGCCCCCCATTGGGGTGGGAGGGGTGCAGTGATGCCGCAGGGCCCTGATTCTGTGGCTGGTCAGATCATGTTTACACAACACATTCCATGGTGCGCTTTTTGCTGAGGACCCAACATCTTTGTACAGAACTCACGGGCTGCAGCAACACCTTTTGGGTCTGATACATTATCAGCCCCGGGTGATTGCTGCATCATCCAAAATAAGATCTGCTGAGTGTTTGCCAGCATTTTCAGGTCAGGCAGCACAGAAAATAGGAGCAGGACATTCGGCCCCTGCTCCCCCATTCAATATGATCATGGCTGATCCTCTATCTCAATACCATATTCCCGCTCTCTCCCTGTACCCCTTGATGCCTTTTGTGTCTAGAGGCGAAACAGAGTGAATGTTTCAGAGCGATGGCTGCTCATCAGAACTGAAGGTCATTGACGTGAACCATTAACACTGTTTCTCTCCCCACAGACGCTGCCTGACCTGCTGAGTGATTCCCAGCATTTTCAATTTTTATTTCAGATTTCCAGCAGTATTTTGTTTCTGTCCCTGTCCCATCCGATTGTGTTCTGGGCTTTTTTAGCCCAGTATATTTTACCGACGGGCTACTGTTTTTGAATAGGGGTTATAGTTTCGGACTGATCCCAAACCTTCGATCAGTGGGTGGGACCCTGCCCTTTCAAATCCCAGGAATATTATTTGTCCAGCTGTTAATATCAGCAGTTTCAACTGACACAGGTAACTTCACATCAAAAGTTATTCATTGTGTAAAGAAAGCGCTTTCAGATGCTTCGACATGATAAGGTGCTATATAAATGTAACAGTTATTGATACCAGTTTTAAGATTGTAACGCTAGTTCTACAATGTGTGTGGAAAACTCTCAACAGGTCTGAGCTCCGAGATACAAAGTTTTGGAGGGATTAGGACCAAAATTATTAAACCCATTGGGCTGGAGGAGTTAATTGAAATGTTGCAGTAGAGGCAGTTCGAGCATCAATCCAGCCCTCTGGAGGCCTCTTGTTGCTTAACACCAGACAGACCCTTCAAAAATAGTGTCTCAAAGCAGAATCGTACAGTTACAAGTCTTCAAACTTTAGTGAGATTCAGAATTCTTTTAAAATTTAAACTCTTGGAAGTATTTAGTTGCTAGGAGTTGTCATAGGGATGAAAAAAATCTCATGTACTGTAGCTGGAGGTCTTCGACCTCACTCCCAAAATGACCTGAATTCCTGGTTTGACATTTATTAAATACACCCGTCTGAAACAACACCTTGAGGTGTCCACGCACTTGGCCTGTGAGATGCAACACCCACTCACTAAGCTGCTGGCCTCAAGCTCGTTACTGTGCGGAAATGCACAGCCGAGACCAGACCTAACCGCACACACTTTGGGGCCTGGCTTCAAGGCCACGTGTAGGTGAGCCGGGTACTGCCGTGCGTCACAGAGAGATCCAAGTGGAGGGGAAAAAACAAGGTGTTAAGGAAACCGAGCGTCTCCCCTTTGGAAGAGGGACCTCTGCCTGCCTGCCCGCCCCGTAATGTAGCAATGGGACATTTCTCCCTTTCCCACAGTCAGGTTATTCATTTAGTGCCCAGTCAGGGCGCAGCTTCTCCTGTGGTCCCCCTGCTCATAATTCATAGAAACATAGAAAATAGGAGCAGGAGAAGGCCATTCGGCCCTTCGAGCCTGCTCCGCCGTTCAATATGATCATGGCTGATCCTCTATCAATTCCTCGCTGGAGGAGAATTTCACCCACCAGTATTTGGGGCCGGAGTTAAATCCAGCAGGTTTATTCAATATCGACTCTAGATGCTAAAATTCTATTGTGAGTTACAGTCCTCGAACCAATCAACTCCCTCTGATCAGTCAGTGCACTTCATTCCAAGCTGCAAGTGCCATCCTGTTCAACAACTGACAAGCTAGCATTCTCACAATTATCCTGGGAGCAGCAGCTCACCGAGATTAGGCTTCAAGTGCGAGAATGAAAACGGGAATGGTAAATAAAAATGGAGTTTGAGAAAAGACACTGGAAGTTTTGACGTGGGAGGTAAAAATATAGAAGGTTAAAGGATTTGATAGGGTAGATAGAGAGAAACTTTTTCTGCTGGTGGGGGAAGTCTAGGACAAGGGAACATAACCTTAAAATCAGAGCCAGGCCATTCAGGAAACACTTCTTCACACAAAGTGTAGAACTCTCTCCCACAAGAAGCAGTAGATGCGAGCTCAATTAATAATTTTAAATCTGAGATCAATAGATTTTTGCTAGCCGAGGGATATGGAGCCAAGGCGGATAAATGGAGTTAGGATACAGATCAGCCATGATCTCACTGAATGGCGGAACAGGCTCGAGGGGCTGAACGGCCTCCTCCTGTTCCTAAAGGGAACTGGAAATGCGAGGTTAAAACGGGGGTGGGGGGAAAGGAGATTTCAAACGGAGCTCGAGCCGATTGAGCTGGTGAACTTGAAATGGGGGGGTGTCGGTACTGGTGTAAACGGTGCCAGGCGTGGCGATCCATCCCGTCCACCGGCGTTAAACCTTGATGAAAAGGACCCCAGTGACCAGGGCAAAGCCAACGATGAGCATGATGACTTTGCAGATGCGTTGATCCGAGGAGCTGAGCTCGTGGGGCAGGATTTCCATGAAGGTGATGTAAATGAAGGTGCCGGTGGCGACTCCCTCCAGCACGCTGCGGACCAGCTGGTGACTGGAGTCCTCGGTGAGGACGATGCCCAGCCCGATCCCCAGGGGAGACATCACGGCGAAGGTAACGATGCAGCAGACCACCGCCGTCCGCTTCAGCCGGCTCTGCACCAGCTTCAGGGTCAGGCTGAAGGCGATGATACACTTGTGGACGGAGAGGGCAATGCAGATCTCCACCACCTTGGAGTTGGCCTCCTGCAGCCCCACCGCCAGGCCTTCGAATATGGAGTGGAGGCAGAGCGAGAAGACCAGGACGAAGCAGCGGATGGCGGAGTGGGAGTTGAAGTCGACGTGGAGGTGGTGCCCAGGATCCTCGCGCTGCGACACGCTCTCACTTGGACCGAGGTGGTGCTGGGAGTGCAGGTTCCCGCTGGCTGACCTGCCCAGCAGGGCCCTCGTTTCCTCCAAGTTGCTCGGCTGATCCCTGCAGGCCAGCACAATCTGCTCCATGATAAGGACCAGGAAGAAGCCCATCGCAACGATGAACTCTGGCAGGGGGAATTCCAGCTGCAACACAAACACAGTATGGCGCAGGAATGCTTGAAACTCAACGGTACAGGAGAGAGGGAGGGCAACACATTTAAAAGGGCAATAAATCAGCTGCACTGCTGAGTGCCAGTATACATTTGTTCTCATCATTTACTGCACAGCAGCGTGGAGGGAGCTTTACTCTGTATCTAACCCTGTACCTGCCCTGGGAGTGTTTGATGGGACAGTGTAGAGGGAGTTTTACTCTGTATCTAACCCGTGCTGTACCTGCCCTGGGAGTGTTTGATGGGGCAGTGTAGAGGGAGGACGAACCCTCCAACCAGCCCAGGGACGAACCCTCCAACCAGCCCAGGGACGAACCCTCCAACCAGCCCAGGGACGAACCCTCCAACCAGCCCAGGGACGAACCCTCCAACCAGCCCAGGGACGAACCCTCCAACCAGCTGATTGTCACCAACCCACAGCTTTCAATTTTTGGTAATTTGAACTCTTGCCCAAATTTTAAAGCAAAAAGCGAAGGACGTGGAAACGTTCAGTAATAAAATCCAATGAAGCATTTAAGGTAAATAAGGATAAACAATTAGACCAACAAGAAAAAGGCCCCATCTTCTACTCAGAGTGAGTCTGCTGTTGTGCAATTACTGAGAATTAGCTTAGTAATAACCGGGAAGGTCGGACGCCACCTGCAAACACACAAGATCAGCAAGACCTTCCTGGAGATATGGAACCACAAACCACATGGAATGAATCATCACCGACATGCTGCAATAACGAAGCATCAGCACGGCAACGTCATCCAGAATCGGGAAACTCCCTCGCCCATTTCCCCGACCAGGGTGGTCCTCCTCTCCTGAAGACGTCGACTCTCGCTAAGATACGGACTCAACACCCACCCTCCAGTATCTCACCTAAGAGGCTGTTCCTCACACTTACGCCCAGACCGCGAGTGTCAGCATGCTGTCTGGATGCGGAACATTCCCCGGTGTTTGGAAGCTGCCGAAAGCTCACCAGCTGGGTGGCCAAAGAAATGGCCGAGTTGGTGACTGTAATGTGACAACCTCTGGTCTGTAACGCCTTGGCCAATAGCTGGCACAGTGCTACAGACAGACTCACTGTCCCCTGGGCTTGGTGAGGAGGGGGTTTGACGGGAGAGTCGGGCCGCGCGCGGGAGGGGAGGGGGTTTGACGGGAGAGTCGGGCCGCGTGCGGGAGGGGAGGGGGTTTGACGGGAGGGGGTTTGACGGGAGAGTCGGACTGTGTGCAGGAGGAGAGGGGGTTTGACGGGAGAGTCGGACTGTGTGCGGGAAGGGAGGGGGTTTGACGGGAGAGTCGGACTGTGTGCGGGAGGGGAGGGGGTTTGACGGGAGAGTCGGGCCGCGCGCGGGAGGGGAGGGGGTTTGACGGGAGAGTCGGACTGTGTGCGGGAAGGGAGGGGGTTTGACGGGAGAGTCGGACTGTGTGCGGGAGGGGAGGGGGTTTGACGGGAGAGTCGGACTGTGTGCGGGAGGGGAGGGGGTTTGACGGGAGAGTCGGACTGTGTGCGGGAGAGGAGGGGGTTTGACGGGAGAGTCGGACTGTGTGCGGGAGGGGAGGGGGTTTGACGGGAGAGTCGGGCCACGCGCGGGAGAGGAGGGGGTTTGACGGGAGAGTCGGGCCACGCGCGGGAGAGGAGGGGGTTTGACGGGAGGGGGTTTGACGGGAGAGTCGGACTGTGTGCGGGAGGGGAGGGGGTTTGACGGGAGAGTCGGGCCATGCGCGGGAGGGGAGGGGGTTTGACGGGAGAGTCGGACTGTGTGCAGGAGAGGACTCGGGCAGCAGATTCCTGGATTAGTAGAAATTTGTAACGAAGGAGGTGGAAAGCCAGCGAGAAGGGCAGTAGTGAAATTAATCTGATGGCCTGGGTTACAGGTCAGTACGGGTGGTGGAGAGAGATAGAGTGAATAAGCTGGCAATCTACCCAAAGTAGAAAGTGTGGTTGTTTGAGGTGTAGTGACTGTATTGGGACACAAAATACATACAGTCATGGAGCAGAAGAGAGGCAATGGAAGAGAAAGTATCGGTCAATGAACCCAAAGGCGATGGAGAGGTTAGAAAGGAGCAATGAGCTACGATCACAATCCCACAGTAGGTGGTTTAAATAATCCCAAGACGCAGTGAATGCAAAAGACTTCAAAATGTGCCACACAAAACCCAAAAAAAGAAGTGATTCTGACCACCACCACCCTCAAATGTAGTCATTTCCTCTGTCGCTGCCCATTCTGGGTTAGCTCAGTCACCCCATACCAAATAAAACTAATCACCATTCGCCTCGGCCACAAGCAATTCACACAACCAACAATAACACTGTGGTTTGGTTTTCTCCCCCAAAGATGAATCATGAGAATTCCAGTCCAAGTCATCATCGCTCGAGTAACTCTGGCAGTAGAGAGGGGAGCACAAGTCACGAAACACACCACTCCAATCCAAATCCCTCCCGACTGGAACTGGGGGCGAGTTTTAAGGGGGGCAGACACTGTTTGTAGAGAGAGAAGGGTATTCTGACTCGATTCACTTAGCTGTGGGTGTTTAGTGTCAGCCATGGCTCAGTGGGTAGCACTGGCCCCTGAGTCACAAAGTCATGGGTTGGCTTCAAGCTCCGCTCAAAAGGCATGAGTACATAATCCAGGCCAACCCCCCCAGTCCAGTACTGAGGGAGTGCTGCACCGTCTGAGGTGCCGTCTTTTGGATGAGATGTTAAACCGAGGCCCCGTCTGTCCTCTCAGGTGGACGTAAAAGATCCCACGGCCGCTATTTCGAAGAGGAGCAGGGGGAGTTCTCCCCGGTGTCCTGACCAATATTTATCCCTCAACCAACATCACTAAACAAATTACCTGGTCATTATCACTTTGCTGTTTGTGGGATCTTGCTGTGCGCAAATTGGCTGCCGCGTTTCCTACATTACAACAGTGACCGCACTTCATCGGCTGTAAAGCTCTTTGGGACGTCCCGAGGTGGTGAAAGGCGCGGTAGAAATGCAAGTTTTTTTGTAAGCCTAAACGGTGGGGCTGTGAGGGGAAGGAGTGTTTCAAAGATCTGCTACACCAAACTCGGTTAACATGACCGGTTAGCGGGAGAACGTAAACAGTACTTACTGTGATTTTCATCTTGTCCAGCACCGCAGCCATGTCAGATAGATACCCCGGGAGCAGATCCAGGAGACAAGTGGCAAAGAAAACGCCACCAGCCAGGCAGCTGAGGAGACTGAGAACTCTCCGCTGGCCTGTTTGGAGAGGGTTGAAAAGGGGGAGAATAAAGACGGAAAATGCTGGAAACCCGCAGGTCGGTCAGTGAAAAGACTTGTACTGAGCAGGAGGAGGCCATTCTGCCCCTCCAGCCTGTTCCATCATTCAATGAGATCATGGCTGATCTGTATCCCAACCGGTTTATAACCCCCATTCTCTCCCCCTCCCCTCGGTTTATTACCCCCATTCTCTCCCCCTCCCCCAGTTTATTACCCCCATTCTCTCCCCCTCCCCCTCGGTTTATTTCCCCCATGCTCTTCCCCCCCCGTCGGTTTATTCCCCCCATTCTCTCCCCCCCGTTGGTTTATTACCCCCATTCTCTCCCCCTCCCCAGGTTTGTTCCCCCCATTCTCTCCCCCTCGGTTGATCACCCCCATTCTCTCCCCCTCCCCCCCCGGTTTATCACCCCCATTCTCTCCCCCTCCCCCCGGTTTATTACCCCCATTCTCTCCCCCTCCCCCCGGTTTATCACCCCCATTCTCTCCCCCTCCCCCCGGTTTATCACCCCCATTCTCTCCCCCTCCCCCCGGTTTATCACCCCCATTCTCTCCCCCTCCCCCCAGTTTATTCCCCCATTCTCTCCCCCTCCCCCCGGTTTATTCCCCCATTCTCTCCCCCTCCCCCCGGTTTATTCCCCCCATTCTCTCCCCCTCCCCCCGGTTTATTCCCCCCATTCTCTCCCCCTCCCCCCGGTTTATTCCCCCATTCTCTCCCCCTCCCCCCGGTTTATTCCCCCATTCTCTCCCCCTCCCCCCGGTTTATTCCCCCATTCTCTCCCCCTCCCCCCCGGTTTATCACCCCCATTCTCTCCCCCTCCCCCCCGGTTTATTCCCCCATTCTCTCCCCCTCCCCCCAGTTTATTCCCCCATTCTCTCCCCCTCCCCCCGGTTTATCACCCCCATTCTCTCCCCCTCCCCCCGGTTTATTCCCCCATTCTCTCCCCCTCCCCCCGGTTTATTCCCCCATTCTCTCCCCCTCCCCCCGGTTTATTCCCCCATTCTCTCCCCCTCCCCCCCCCCCCCGGTTTATTCCCCCCATTCTCTCCCCCTCCCCCCGGTTTATTCCCCCATTCTCTCCCCCTCCCCCCAGTTTATTCCCCCATTCTCTCCCCCTCCCCCCGGTTTATCACCCCCATTCTCTCCCCTTCCCCCCGGTTTATCACCCCCATTCTCTCCCCCTCCCCCCAGTTTATTCCCCCATTCTCTCCCCCTCCCCCCCGGTTTATTCCCCCATTCTCTCCCCCTCCCCCCGGTTTATTCCCCCATTCTCTCCCCCTCCCCCCGGTTTATTCCCCCATTCTCTCCCCCTCCCCCCGGTTTATCACCCCCATTCTCTCCCCCTCCCCCCAGTTTATTCCCCCATTCTCTCCCCCTCCCCCCGGTTTATTCCCCCATTCTCTCCCCCTCCCCCCGGTTTATCACCCCCATTCTCTCCCCCTCCCCCCGGTTTATTCCCCCATTCTCTCCCCCTCCCCCCGGTTTATCACCCCCATTCTCTCCCCCTCCCCCCGGTTTATTCCCCCATTCTCTCCCCCTCCCCCCGGTTTATCACCCCCATTCTCTCCCCCTCCCCCCGGTTTATTCCCCCATTCTCTCCCCCTCCCCCCGGTTTATTGCCCCCCATTCTCTCCCCCTCCCCCCCCGGTTTATCACCCCCATTCTCTCCCCCTCCCCCCCCCGGTTTATCACCCCCATTCTCTCCCCCTCCCCCCGGTTTATTCCCCCCATTCTCCCCCGCGGCTCGGGCCGGTTTTTGCCTCCTTACCAGCCGTACCCGATCCTCCCGCCACGACCGCCGCTCCTCGGACCGCGCACATCGGCAGCAGGCCGCTCAGCACCGTTAGCACCAGCAGCAGGGCCAACGAGGCCACCTTCACCTCCAGCCCCGGGCTCATCGTCAAGCCCGCACCCGGCTCCAAGGGCACCTTCCCCGGACCCGCTTCTCCCATGGCTCGGCTTCGGCCTCAGGCCCCCGATACCATCGGCTTCACCTCAGCGAATCACTCACACAGTCACCGGGATCGGAAAACACCGGGCCCGCGCTCCTGCCGGCTGGATTTTCTTTGCCGGTACTAATAGCGCCGACAGTCCCACTCCGAGCTCCCTTCCTCCCGCCTACTCTCTCACGCGACTCCGGCGGGCTGCTAGGCCGCGCGGGGAACCGTCAATGTGAGGGCGGGAACGAAGCTGTCTGATTGACACCTCGGACGACCAATCACGCGAGTCATCCAGCTGTGACTGGCGTCCCGATGAGCCAATAACTGTTTAGAATTTAGGAGGCGGGCCTGTGATCTGACGACCTGTCACTTCCCACAGATTTTACAAGAGGCGGGGCTTTGCGTGGGCGGGGCGGGGCTTTCCCAGAGTGGGCGGGGCTACATCGTCACTGGTCTTGGACTGTCCAAGTTTCTCAGACTCCATATTTATGCGGGGCACAATGGCAAAGACTGTAAATATTCCTACATCATAAATATTTAAGTTTACAAACAGAATTATATCTTGATCTTGGCAGGCACCCAAAGTTTATATTTGCGAATACAAATCCCTCAAACACATTAAGAGAATGCAATAGAACCATTTCCCAAAACTTCACTTTCCAGTGGGCATCATTCTGCCCTTCACAAAAATGGCGTCCGCATGAATGGCATGCGGGTAATCCAATCAGCGAGCGCTGGAAGTGGCTTAGTCATTTGGTTGGACGGAACTGAGCCAATGGCTTGCCCGCAGGGCGGGACCAACAATTCCTGACATGCGCGGTGCGTTTGTGAGAAAGGTGACGTCATTCGTGCCAGGCTGGAAGTTGTGGTAAGTTGTCAGAGTGGAGGCAGGGCGCTTGTGTGTTGGTGCAAGGGCCCTGGGACAAGGGGTCTGTCTTTATCAAGACAAATAATCGACTGACTGCTAAAGCAGGAAGAAGATGAGTAAAAAGTGTACATTGATCACCTTTACTGTCTAACAGAATGATGAACTGTTAAAATTGACAGCAGGAATGTGCAAGGCTAATCAAACTAGTTGTCTGTTCCCCCACCCATTATGTCATTGAACGGGGCAGGGCAGATCCAGGATCTCTGTATCCTGGTTCGTTCAGGCCCGAGTGCAAGTACAAAAACACTGCCCTCCAGCAAGTCACAGGTTTGTATACAGGGGGAATAAAGGACGAGGTCAATTGTGCCAGTCGTTGCAAAAAAGATGTTTGAGTGAACTGGTCTCTCGATTGACCGGTAGCAGGCACAGCATCTACTGCAGTTGGAATAGTTCCCCTGCTACCGTACAACCGTCTCGGGACAGGTATCTCTGGGGATTGAGGAATCGGTGGAAGAATGAGAGGGCAAGTCAACCGAGACTGGTCTCGTGTATCCCCGGGTAACTGGTCCAAGAGCTGCACGAGTGAATGCCAAGGCTCATTTCCTCAGACAATGGTACATATTACAGTTGGAAGGTAGAGCGTCAATGTGTGACTGACCGACTGACCCCTCGATAGTGCGGCCCTGTCACTGTGTGACTGACCGACTGACCCCTCGATAGTGCGGCCCTGTCACTGTGACTGACCGACTGACCCCTCGATAGTGCGGCCCTGTCACTGTGTGACTGACCGACTGACCCCTCGATAGTGCGGCCCTGTCACTGTGTGACTGACCGACTGACCCCTCGATAGTGCAGCCCTGTCACTGTGTGTCTGACTGACTGACCCTTCGATAGTGCGGCCCTGTCACTGTGTGACTGACCGACTGACCCCTCGATAGTGCGGCCGTCACTGTGAGACTGACTGACCCCTCGATAGTGCGGCCGTCACTGTGTGACTGACTGACTGACCCCTCGATAGTGCGGCCGTCACTGTGTGTGTGACTGACCCCTCGATAGTGCGGCCCTGTCACTGTGAGACTGACTGACCCCTCGATCGTGCGGCCCTGTCACTGTGTGACTGACTGACCCCTCGATAGTGCGGCCCTGTCACTGTGAGACTGACTGACCCCTCGATAGTGCGGCCCTGTCACTGTGTGTGTGACTGACCCCTCAATAGTGCTGCCCTGTCACTGTGTGACTGACTGACCCCTCGATAGTGCAGCCCTGTCACTGTGAGACTGACTGACCCCTCGATAGTGTGGCCCTGTCACTGTGTAAGTGACTGACCACTCGATAGTGCGGCCCTGTCACTGTGTGACTGACTGACTGACCCTTCGATCGTGCGGCCCTGTCACTGTGTAAGTGACTGACCCCTCAATAGTGCGGCCCTGTCACTGTGTGACTGACTGACCCCTCGATAGTGCGGCCCTGCCACTGTGAGACTGACTGACCCCTCGATCGTGCGGCCCTGTCACTGTGTGACTGACTTAGCCCTCGATCGTGCGGCCCTGTCACTGTGTGACTGACTGACTGACCCCTCAATAGTGCAGCCCTGTCACTGTGTGACTAACTGACTGACCCCTCGATAGTGCGGCCCTGTCACTGTGTGACTGACTGACCCCTCGATCGTGCGGCCCTGTCATTGTGTGACTGACTGACCCCTCGATAGTGCGGCCCTGTCACTGTGTGACTGACTGACCCCTCGATAGTGCGGCCCTGTCATTGTGTGACTGACTGACCCCTCGATCGTGCGGCCCTGTCACTGTGTGACTGACTGACCCCTCGATAGTGCGGCCCTGTCACTGTGTGACTGACTGACCCCTCGATAGTGCGGCCCTGTCACTGTGTGACTGACTGACCCCTCGATAGTGCGGCCCTGTCACTGTGTGACTGACTGACCCCTCGATCGTGCGGCCCTGTCACTGTGTGACTGACTGACCCCTCGATAGTGCGGCCCTGTCACTGTGTGACTGACCGACTGACCCTTCGATAGTGTAGCCCTGTCACTGTGTGACTGACTGACCCCTCGATAGTGCGGCCCTGTCACTGTGTGACTGACTGACCCGTCGATAGTGCGGCCCTGTCACTGTGTGACCGACTGACCCCTCGATCGTGCGGCCCTGTCACTGTGAGACTGACTGACCCCTCGATAGTGCGGCCCTGTCACTGTGTGACCGACTGACCCCTCGATCGTGCGGCCCTGTCACTGTGTGACTGACTGACCCCTCGATCGTGCGGCCCTGTCACTGTGTGACCGACCGACTGACCCCTCGATAGTGCGGCCCTGTCACTGTGAGACTGACTGACCCCTCGATAGTGCGGCCCTGTCACTGTGAGACTGACTGACCCCTCGATAGTGCGGCCCTGCCACTGTGTGACCGACTGACCCCTCGATCGTGCGGCCCTGTCACTGTGTGACTGACCGACTGACCCCTCGATAGTGCGGCCCTGTCACTGTGAGACTGACTGACCCCTCGATAGTGCGGCCCTGTCACTGTGAGACTGACTGACCCCTCGATAGTGCGGCCGTCACCGTGTGACTGACCGACTGACCCCTCGATAGTGCGGCCCTGTCACTGTGAGACTGACTGACCCCTCGATCGTGCGGCCCTGTCACTGTGTGACTAACTGACTGACCTCTCGATAATGCGGCCCTGTCACTGTGAGACTGACTGACCCCTCGATAGTGCGGCCCTGTCACTGTGTGACTGACTGACCCCTCGATAGTGCGGCCCTGTCACTGTGTGACTGACCGACTGACCCCTCGATAGTGCGGCCCTGTCACTGTGTGACTGACTGACCCCTCGATAGTGCGGCCCTGTCACTGTGAGACTGACTGACCCCTCGATAGTGCGGCCCTGTCACTGTGTGACTGACTGACTGACCCCTCGATAGTGCGGCCCTGTCACTGTGTGACTGACCGACTGACCCCTCGATAGTGCGGCCCTGTCACTGTGTGACTGACCAACTGACCCCTCGATAGTGCGGCCCTGTCACTGTGTGACTGACTGACCCCTCGATAGTGCGGCCCTGTCACTGTGAGACTGACTGACCCCTCGATCGTGCGGCCCTGTCACTGTGAGACTGACTGACCCCTCGATCGTGCGGCCCTGTCACTGTGTGACTGACTGACCCCTCGATAGTGCGGCCCTGTCACTGTGAGACTGACTGACCCCTCGATAGTGCGGCCCTGTCACTGTGTGACTGACTGACCCCTCGATAGTGCGGCCCTGTCACTGTGTGTGTGACTGACCCCTCGATAGTGCTGCCCTGTCACTGTGTGACTGACTGACCCCTCGATAGTGCGGCCCTGTCACTGTGAGACTGACTGACCCCTCGATAGTGCGGCCCTGTCACTGTGAGACTGACTGACCCCTCGATAGTGCGGCCCTGTCACTGTGTAAGTGACTGACCACTCGATAGTGCGGCCCTGTCACTGTGTGACTGACTGACTGACCCTTCGATCGTGCGGCCCTGTCACTGTGTAAGTGACTGACCCCTCGATAGTGCGGCCCTGTCACTGTGAGACTGACTGACCCCTCGATCGTGCGGCCTTGTCACTGTGTGACTGACTGACCCCTCGATCGTGCGGCCCTGTCACTGTGTGACTGACTGACTGACCCCTCGATAGTGCGGCCCTGTCACTGTGTGACTGACTGACTGACCCCTCGATAGTGCGGCCCTGTCACTGTGAGACTGACTGACCCCTCGATCGTGCGGCCCTGTCACTGTGTGACTGACTGACTGACCCCTCAATAGTGCAGCCCTGTCACTGTGTGACTAACTGACTGACCCCTCGATAGTGCGGCCCTGTCACTGTGTGACCGACTGACCCCTCGATAGTGCGGCCCTGTCACTGTGTGACTGACTGACCCCTCGATAGTGCGGCCCTGTCATTGTGTGACTGACTGACCCCTCGATCGTGCGGCCCTGTCACTGTGTGACCGACTGACCCTTCGATAGTGTAGCCCTGTCATTGTGTGACTGACTGACCCCTCGATAGTGCGGCCCTGTCACTGTGTGACTGACCGACTGACCCCTCGATAGTGCGGCCCTGTCACTGTGTGACTGACCGACTGACCCCTCGATAGTGCGGCCCTGTCACTGTGTGACTGACTGACCCCTCGATAGTGCGGCCCTGTCACTGTGAGACTGACTGACCCCTCGATCGTGCGGCCCTGTCACTGTGAGACTGACTGACCCCTCGATCGTGCGGCCCTGTCACTGTGTGACTGACTGACCCCTCGATAGTGCGGCCCTGTCACTGTGAGACTGACTGACCCCTCGATAGTGCGGCCCTGTCACTGTGTGACTGACTGACCCCTCGATAGTGCGGCCCTGTCACTGTGTGTGTGACTGACCCCTCGATAGTGCTGCCCTGTCACTGTGTGACTGACTGACCCCTCGATAGTGCAGCCCTGTCACTGTGAGACTGACTGACCCCTCGATAGTGCGGCCCTGTCACTGTGAGACTGACTGACCCCTCGATAGTGCGGCCCTGTCACTGTGTAAGTGACTGACCACTCGATAGTGCGGCCCTGTCACTGTGTGACTGACTGACTGACCCTTCGATCGTGCGGCCCTGTCACTGTGTAAGTGACTGACCCCTCAATAGTGCGGCCCTGTCACTGTGTGACTGACTGACCCCTCGATAGTGCGGCCCTGTCACTGTGAGACTGACTGACCCCTCGATAGTGCGGCCGTCACTGTGTGTGTGACTGACCCCTCGATAGTGCGGCCCTGTCACTGTGAGACCGACTGACCCCTCGATCGTGCGGCCTTGTCACTGTGTGACTGACTGACCCCTCGATCGTGCGGCCCTGTCACTGTGTGACTGACTGACTGACCCCTCGATAGTGCGGCCCTGTCACTGTGAGACTGACTGACCCCTCGATCGTGCGGCCCTGTCACTGTGTGACTGACTGACTGACCCCTCAATAGTGCAGCCCTGTCACTGTGTGACTAACTGACTGACCCCTCGATAGTGCGGCCCTGTCACTGTGTGACTGACTGACCCCTCGATCGTGCGGCCCTGTCATTGTGTGACCGACTGACTGACCCCTCGATAGTGCGGCCCTGTCACTGTGAGACTGACTGACCCCTCGATAGTGCGGCCCTGTCACTGTGTGACTGACTGACCCCTCGATAGTGCGGCCCTGTCATTGTGTGACTGACTGACCCCTCGATCGTGCGGCCCTGTCACTGTGTGACCGACTGACCCTTCGATAGTGTAGCCCTGTCACTGTGTGACTGACTGACCCCTCGATAGTGCGGCCCTGTCACTGTGTGACTGACTGACCCCTCGATAGTGCGGCCCTGTCACTGTGTGACTGACTGACCCCTCGATCGTGCGGCCCTGTCACTGTGTGACTGACTGACCCCTCGATAGTGCGGCCCTGTCACTGTGTGACTGACCGACTGACCCTTCGATAGTGTAGCCCTGTCACTGTGTGACTGACTGACCCGTCGATAGTGCGGCCCTGTCACTGTGTGACTGACTGACCCCTCGATCGTGCGGCCCTGTCACTGTGTGACTGACTGACCCCTCGATCGTGCGGCCCTGTCACTGTGTGACTGACCGACTGACCCCTCGATAGTGCGGCCCTGTCACTGTGAGACTGACTGACCCCTCGATAGTGCGGCCCTGTCACTGTGAGACTGACTGACCCCTCGATAGTGCGGCCCTGTCACTGTGAGACTGACTGACCCCTCGATAGTGCGGCCCTGCCACTGTGTGACCGACTGACCCCTCGATCGTGCGGCCCTGTCACTGTGTGACTGACCGACTGACCCCTCGATAGTGCGGCCCTGTCACTGTGTGACTGACTGACTGACCCCTCGATAGTGCGGCCCTGTCACTGTGAGACTGACTGACCCCTCGATCGTGCGGCCCTGTCACTGTGTGACTGACTGACCCCTCGATAGTGCGGCCCTGTCACTGTGTGACTGACTGACCCCTCGATAGTGCGGCCCTGTCACTGTGTGACTGACTGACCCCTCGATAGTGCGGCCCTGTCACTGTGAGACTGACTGACCCCTCGATAGTGCGGCCCTGTCACTGTGTGACTGACCGACTGACCCCTCGATAGTGCGGCCCTGTCACTGTGTGACTGACCGACTGACCCCTCGATAGTGCGGCCCTGTCACTGTGAGACTGACTGACCCCTCGATCGTGCGGCCCTGTCACTGTGAGACTGACTGACCCCTCGATCGTGCGGCCCTGTCACTGTGTGACTGACTGACCCCTCGATAGTGCGGCCCTGTCACTGTGTGTGTGACTGACCCCTCGATAGTGCTGCCCTGTCACTGTGTGACTGACTGACCCCTCGATAGTGCAGCCCTGTCACTGTGAGACTGACTGACCCCTCGATAGTGCGGCCCTGTCACTGTGAGACTGACTGACCCCTCGATAGTGCGGCCCTGTCACTGTGTAAGTGACTGACCACTCGATAGTGCGGCCCTGTCACTGTGTGACTGACTGACTGACCCTTCGATCGTGCGGCACTGTCACTGTGTAAGTGACTGACCCCTCAATAGTGCGGCCCTGTCACTGTGTGACTGACTGACCCCTCGATAGTGCGGCCCTGTCACTGTGAGACTGACTGACCCCTCGATAGTGCGGCCGTCACTGTGTGTGTGACTGACCCCTCGATAGTGCGGCCCTGTCACTGTGAGACTGACTGACCCCTCGATCGTGCGGCCTTGTCACTGTGTGACTGACTGACCCCTCGATCGTGCGGCCCTGTCACTGTGTGACTGACTGACTGACCCCTCGATAGTGCGGCCCTGTCACTGTGTGACTGACTGACTGACCCCTCGATAGTGCGGCCCTGTCACTGTGAGACTGACTGACCCCTCGATCGTGCGGCCCTGTCACTGTGTGACTGACTGACTGACCCCTCAATAGTGCAGCCCTGTCACTGTGTGACTAACTGACTGACCCCTCGATAGTGCGGCCCTGTCACTGTGTGACTGACTGACCCCTCGATCGTGCGGCCCTGTCATTGTGTGACTGACTGACCCCTCGATCGTGCGGCCCTGTCACTGTGTGACCGACTGACCCCTCGATAGTGCGGCCCTGTCACTGTGTGACTGACTGACCCCTCGATCGTGCGGCCCTGTCATTGTGTGACTGACTGACCCCTCGATCGTGCGGCCCTGTCACTGTGAGACTGACTGACCCCTCGATCGTGCGGCCCTGTCACTGTGTGACCGACTGACCCCTCGATAGTGCGGCCCTGTCACTGTGTGACTGACTGACCCCTCGATAGTGCGGCCCTGTCATTGTGTGACTGACTGACCCCTCGATCGTGCGGCCCTGTCACTGTGTGACCGACTGACCCTTCGATAGTGTAGCCCTGTCACTGTGTGACTGACTGACCCCTCGATAGTGCGGCCCTGTCACTGTGTGACTGACTGACCCCTCGATAGTGCGGCCCTGTCACTGTGTGACTGACTGACCCCTCGATCGTGCGGCCCTGTCACTGTGTGACTGACTGACCCCTCGATAGTGCGGCCCTGTCACTGTGTGACTGACCGACTGACCCTTCGATAGTGTAGCCCTGTCACTGTGTGACTGACTGACCCGTCGATAGTGCGGCCCTGTCACTGTGTGACTGACTGACCCCTCGATCGTGCGGCCCTGTCACTGTGAGACCGACTGACCCCTCGATCGTGCGGCCCTGTCACTGTGTGACTGACTGACCCCTCGATCGTGAGGCCCTGTCACTGTGTGACTGACCGACTGACCCCTCGATAGTGCGGCCCTGTCACTGTGAGACTGACTGACCCCTCGATAGTGCGGCCCTGTCACTGTGAGACTGACTGACCCCTCGATAGTGCGGCCCTGTCACTGTGAGACTGACTGACCCCTCGATAGTGCGGCCCTGCCACTGTGTGACCGACTGACCCCTCGATCGTGCGGCCCTGTCACTGTGTGACTGACCGACTGACCCCTCGATAGTGCGGCCCTGTCACTGTGAGACTGACTGACCCCTCGATAGTGCGGCCGTCACTGTGTGTGTGACTCACCCCTCGATAGTGCGGCCCTGTCACTGTGTGACTGACTGACTGACCCCTCGATAGTGCGGCCCTGTCACTGTGAGACTGACTGACCCCTCGATCGTGCGGCCCTGTCACTGTGTGACCGACTGACCCCTCGATAGTGCGGCCCTGTCACTGTGAGACTGACTGACCCCTCGATAGTGCGGCCCTGTCACTGTGAGACTGACTGACCCCTCGATAGTGTGGCCCTGTCACTGTGTGACTGACCCGTCGAGAGTGCGGCCCTGTCACTGTGTGACTGACCCCTCGATAGTGCGGCCCTGTCACTGTGTGACCGACTGACCCGTCGATAGTGTGGCCCTGTCACTGTGTGACTGACCCGTCGATAGTGCGGCCCTGTCACTGTGTGACTGACCCTTCGATAGTGCGGCCCTGTCACTGTGTGACTGACTGACCCCTCGATTGTGCAGCCCTGTCACTGTGTGACTGACTGACCCCTCGATAGTGCGGCCCTGTCACTGTGTGACTGACTGACCCCTCGATAGTGCGGCCCTGTCACTGTGTGACTGACTGACCCCTCGATAGTGCGGCCCTGTCACTGTGAGACTGACTGACCCCTCGATCGTGCGGCCCTGTCACTGTGTGACCGACCGACCGACCCCTCGATAGTGCGGCCCTGTCACTGTGAGACTGACTGACCCCTCGATAGTGCGGCCCTGCCACTGTGTGACTGACTGACCCCTCGATCGTGCGGCCCTGTCACTGTGTGACTGACCGACTGACCCCTCGATAGTGCAGCCCTGTCACTGTGTGTCTGACTGACTGACCCCTCGATAGTGCGGCCCTGTCACTGTGTGACTGACCGACTGACCCCTCGATCGTGCGGCCCTGTCACTGTGAGACTGACTGACCCCTCGATAGTGCGGCCCTGTCACTGTGAGACTGACTGACCCCTCGATCGTGCGGCCCTGTCACTGTGTGACTGACCGACTGACCCCTCGTTAGTGTGGCCCTGTCACTGTGTGACTGACTGACTGACCTCTCGATAGTGCGGCCCTGTCACTGTGTGACTGACTGACTGACCCCTCGATAGTGCGGCCCTGTCACTGTGTGACTGACTGACCCCTCGATAGTGCGGCCCTGTCACTGTGAGACTTACTGACCCCTCGATAGTGCGGCCCTGTCACTGTGAGACTTACTGACCCCTCGATCGTGCGGCCCTGTCACTGTGTGACTGACTGACTGACCCCTCGATAGTGCGGCCCTGTCACTGTGTGACTGACTGACTGACCCCTCCATAGTGCGGCCCTGTCACTGTGAGACTGACTGACTGACCCCTCGATAGTGCGGCCCTGTCACTGTGTGACTGACTGACTGACCCCTCGATAGTGCGGCCCTGTCACTGTGTGACTGACCGACTGACCCCTCGATAGTGCGGCCCTGTCACTGTGTGACTGACCAACTGACCCCTCGATAGTGCGGCCCTGTCACTGTGTGACTGACTGACCCCTCGATAGTGCGGCCCTGTCACTGTGAGACTGACTGACCCCTCGATCGTGCGGCCCTGTCACTGTGAGACTGACTGACCCCTCGATCGTGCGGCCCTGTCACTGTGTGACTGACTGACCCCTCGATAGTGCGGCCCTGTCACTGTGAGACTGACTGACCCCTCGATAGTGCGGCCCTGTCACTGTGTGACTGACTGACCCCTCGATAGTGCGGCCCTGTCACTGTGTGTGTGACTGACCCCTCGATAGTGCTGCCCTGTCACTGTGTGACTGACTGACCCCTCGATAGTGCGGCCCTGTCACTGTGAGACTGACTGACCCCTCGATAGTGCGGCCCTGTCACTGTGAGACTGACTGACCCCTCGATAGTGCGGCCCTGTCACTGTGTAAGTGACTGACCACTCGATAGTGCGGCCCTGTCACTGTGTGACTGACTGACTGACCCTTCGATCGTGCGGCCCTGTCACTGTGTAAGTGACTGACCCCTCGATAGTGCGGCCCTGTCACTGTGAGACTGACTGACCCCTCGATCGTGCGGCCTTGTCACTGTGTGACTGACTGACCCCTCGATCGTGCGGCCCTGTCACTGTGTGACTGACTGACTGACCCCTCGATAGTGCGGCCCTGTCACTGTGTGACTGACTGACTGACCCCTCGATAGTGCGGCCCTGTCACTGTGAGACTGACTGACCCCTCGATCGTGCGGCCCTGTCACTGTGTGACTGACTGACTGACCCCTCAATAGTGCAGCCCTGTCACTGTGTGACTAACTGACTGACCCCTCGATAGTGCGGCCCTGTCACTGTGTGACCGACTGACCCCTCGATAGTGCGGCCCTGTCACTGTGTGACTGACTGACCCCTCGATAGTGCGGCCCTGTCATTGTGTGACTGACTGACCCCTCGATCGTGCGGCCCTGTCACTGTGTGACCGACTGACCCTTCGATAGTGTAGCCCTGTCATTGTGTGACTGACTGACCCCTCGATAGTGCGGCCCTGTCACTGTGTGACTGACCGACTGACCCCTCGATAGTGCGGCCCTGTCACTGTGTGACTGACCGACTGACCCCTCGATAGTGCGGCCCTGTCACTGTGTGACTGACTGACCCCTCGATAGTGCGGCCCTGTCACTGTGAGACTGACTGACCCCTCGATCGTGCGGCCCTGTCACTGTGAGACTGACTGACCCCTCGATAGTGCGGCCCTGTCACTGTGAGACTGACTGACCCCTCGATAGTGCGGCCCTGTCACTGTGTGACTGACTGACCCCTCGATAGTGCGGCCCTGTCACTGTGTGTGTGACTGACCCCTCGATAGTGCTGCCCTGTCACTGTGTGACTGACTGACCCCTCGATAGTGCAGCCCTGTCACTGTGAGACTGACTGACCCCTCGATAGTGCGGCCCTGTCACTGTGAGACTGACTGACCCCTCGATAGTGCGGCCCTGTCACTGTGTAAGTGACTGACCACTCGATAGTGCGGCCCTGTCACTGTGTGACTGACTGACTGACCCTTCGATCGTGCGGCCCTGTCACTGTGTAAGTGACTGACCCCTCAATAGTGCGGCCCTGTCACTGTGTGACTGACTGACCCCTCGATAGTGCGGCCCTGTCACTGTGAGACTGACTGACCCCTCGATAGTGCGGCCGTCACTGTGTGTGTGACTGACCCCTCGATAGTGCGGCCCTGTCACTGTGAGACTGACTGACCCCTCGATCGTGCGGCCTTGTCACTGTGTGACTGACTGACCCCTCGATCGTGCGGCCCTGTCACTGTGTGACTGACTGACTGACCCCTCGATAGTGCGGCCCTGTCACTGTGTGACTGACTGACTGACCCCTCGATAGTGCGGCCCTGTCACTGTGAGACTGACTGACCCCTCGATCGTGCGGCCCTGTCACTGTGTGACTGACTGACTGACCCCTCAATAGTGCAGCCCTGTCACTGTGTGACGAACTGACTGACCCCTCGATAGTGCGGCCCTGTCACTGTGTGACTGACTGACCCCTCGATCGTGCGGCCCTGTCATTGTGTGACCGACTGACCCCTCGATAGTGCGGCCCTGTCACTGTGTGACTGACTGACCCCTCGATAGTGCGGCCCTGTCATTGTGTGACTGACTGACCCCTCGATCGTGCGGCCCTGTCACTGTGTGACCGACTGACCCTTCGATAGTGTAGCCCTGTCACTGTGTGACTGACTGACCCCTCGATAGTGCGGCCCTGTCACTGTGTGACTGACTGACCCCTCGATAGTGCGGCCCTGTCACTGTGTGACTGACTGACCCCTCGATCGTGCGGCCCTGTCACTGTGTGACTGACTGACCCCTCGATAGTGCGGCCCTGTCACTGTGTGACTGACCGACTGACCCTTCGATAGTGTAGCCCTGTCACTGTGTGACTGACTGACCCGTCGATAGTGCGGCCCTGTCACTGTGTGACTGACTGACCCCTCGATCGTGCGGCCCTGTCACTGTGTGACTGACTGACCCCTCGATCGTGCGGCCCTGTCACTGTGTGACTGACCGACTGACCCCTCGATAGTGCGGCCCTGTCACTGTGAGACTGACTGACCCCTCGATAGTGCGGCCCTGTCACTGTGAGACTGACTGACCCCTCGATAGTGCGGCCCTGTCACTGTGAGACTGACTGACCCCTCGATAGTGCGGCCCTGCCACTGTGTGACCGACTGACCCCTCGATCGTGCGGCCCTGTCACTGTGTGACTGACCGACTGACCCCTCGATAGTGCGGCCCTGTCACTGTGAGACTGACTGACCCCTCGATAGTGCGGCCGTCACTGTGTGTGTGACTCACCCCTCGATAGTGCGGCCCTGTCACTGTGTGACTGACTGACTGACCCCTCGATAGTGCGGCCCTGTCACTGTGAGACTGACTGACCCCTCGATCGTGCGGCCCTGTCACTGTGTGACTGACTGACCCCTCGATAGTGCGGCCCTGTCACTGTGTGACTGACTGACCCCTCGATAGTGCGGCCCTGTCACTGTGTGACTGACTGACCCCTCGATAGTGCGGCCCTGTCACTGTGAGACTGACTGACCCCTCGATAGTGCGGCCCTGTCACTGTGTGACTGACCGACTGACCCCTCGATAGTGCGGCCCTGTCACTGTGTGACTGACCGACTGACCCCTCGATAGTGCGGCCCTGTCACTGTGTGACTGACTGACCCCTCGATAGTGCGGCCCTGTCACTGTGAGACTGACTGACCCCTCGATCGTGCGGCCCTGTCACTGTGAGACTGACTGACCCCTCGATCGTGCGGCCCTGTCACTGTGTGACTGACTGACCCCTCGATAGTGCGGCCCTGTCACTGTGTGTGTGACTGACCCCTCGATAGTGCTGCCCTGTCACTGTGTGACTGACTGACCCCTCGATAGTGCAGCCCTGTCACTGTGAGACTGACTGACCCCTCGATAGTGCGGCCCTGTCACTGTGAGACTGACTGACCCCTCGATAGTGCGGCCCTGTCACTGTGTAAGTGACTGACCACTCGATAGTGCGGCCCTGTCACTGTGTGACTGACTGACTGACCCTTCGATCGTGCGGCACTGTCACTGTGTAAGTGACTGACCCCTCAATAGTGCGGCCCTGTCACTGTGTGACTGACTGACCCCTCGATAGTGCGGCCCTGTCACTGTGAGACTGACTGACCCCTCGATAGTGCGGCCGTCACTGTGTGTGTGACTGACCCCTCGATAGTGCGGCCCTGTCACTGTGAGACTGACTGACCCCTCGATCGTGCGGCCTTGTCACTGTGTGACTGACTGACCCCTCGATCGTGCGGCCCTGTCACTGTGTGACTGACTGACTGACCCCTCGATAGTGCGGCCCTGTCACTGTGTGACTGACTGACTGACCCCTCGATAGTGCGGCCCTGTCACTGTGAGACTGACTGACCCCTCGATCGTGCGGCCCTGTCACTGTGTGACTGACTGACTGACCCCTCAATAGTGCAGCCCTGTCACTGTGTGACTAACTGACTGACCCCTCGATAGTGCGGCCCTGTCACTGTGTGACTGACTGACCCCTCGATCGTGCGGCCCTGTCATTGTGTGACTGACTGACCCCTCGATCGTGCGGCCCTGTCACTGTGTGACCGACTGACCCCTCGATAGTGCGGCCCTGTCACTGTGTGACTGACTGACCCCTCGATCGTGCGGCCCTGTCATTGTGTGACTGACTGACCCCTCGATCGTGCGGCCCTGTCACTGTGAGACTGACTGACCCCTCGATCGTGCGGCCCTGTCACTGTGTGACCGACTGACCCCTCGATAGTGCGGCCCTGTCACTGTGTGACTGACTGACCCCTCGATAGTGCGGCCCTGTCATTGTGTGACTGACTGACCCCTCGATCGTGCGGCCCTGTCACTGTGTGACCGACTGACCCTTCGATAGTGTAGCCCTGTCACTGTGTGACTGACTGACCCCTCGATAGTGCGGCCCTGTCACTGTGTGACTGACTGACCCCTCGATCGTGCGGCCCTGTCACTGTGTGACTGACTGACCCCTCGATCGTGCGGCCCTGTCACTGTGTGACTGACTGACCCCTCGATAGTGCGGCCCTGTCACTGTGTGACTGACCGACTGACCCTTCGATAGTGTAGCCCTGTCACTGTGTGACTGACTGACCCGTCGATAGTGCGGCCCTGTCACTGTGTGACTGACTGACCCCTCGATCGTGCGGCCCTGTCACTGTGAGACCGACTGACCCCTCGATCGTGCGGCCCTGTCACTGTGTGACTGACTGACCCCTCGATCGTGCGGCCCTGTCACTGTGTGACTGACCGACTGACCCCTCGATAGTGCGGCCCTGTCACTGTGAGACTGACTGACCCCTCGATAGTGCGGCCCTGTCACTGTGAGACTGACTGACCCCTCGATAGTGCGGCCCTGTCACTGTGAGACTGACTGACCCCTCGATAGTGCGGCCCTGCCACTGTGTGACCGACTGACCCCTCGATCGTGCGGCCCTGTCACTGTGTGACTGACCGACTGACCCCTCGATAGTGCGGCCCTGTCACTGTGAGACTGACTGACCCCTCGATAGTGCGGCCGTCACTGTGTGTGTGACTCACCCCTCGATAGTGCGGCCCTGTCACTGTGTGACTGACTGACTGACCCCTCGATAGTGCGGCCCTGTCACTGTGAGACTGACTGACCCCTCGATCGTGCGGCCCTGTCACTGTGTGACTGACTGACCCCTCGATAGTGCGGCCCTGTCACTGTGTGACCGACTGACCCCTCGATAGTGCGGCCCTGTCACTGTGTGACTGACTGACCCCTCGATAGTGCGGCCCTGTCACTGTGAGACTGACTGACCCCTCGATAGTGCGGCCCTGTCACTGTGAGACTGACTGACCCCTCGATAGTGTGGCCCTGTCACTGTGTGACTGACCCGTCGAGAGTGCGGCCCTGTCACTGTGTGACTGACCCCTCGATAGTGCGGCCCTGTCACTGTGTGACCGACTGACCCGTCGATAGTGTGGCCCTGTCACTGTGTGACTGACCCGTCGATAGTGCGGCCCTGTCACTGTGTGACTGACCCTTCGATAGTGCGGCCCTGTCACTGTGTGACTGACTGACCCCTCGATAGTGCAGCCCTGTCACTGTGTGACTGACTGACCCCTCGATAGTGCGGCCCTGTCACTGTGTGACTGACTGACCCCTCGATAGTGCGGCCCTGTCACTGTGTGACTGACTGACCCCTCGATAGTGCGGCCCTGTCACTGTGAGACTGACTGACCCCTCGATCGTGCGGCCCTGTCACTGTGTGACCGACCGACCGACCCCTCGATAGTGCGGCCCTGTCACTGTGAGACTGACTGACCCCTCGATAGTGCGGCCCTGCCACTGTGTGACTGACTGACCCCTCGATCGTGCGGCCCTGTCACTGTGTGACTGACCGACTGACCCCTCGATAGTGCAGCCCTGTCACTGTGTGTCTGACTGACTGACCCCTCGATAGTGCGGCCCTGTCACTGTGTGACTGACCGACTGACCCCTCGATCGTGCGGCCCTGTCACTGTGAGACTGACTGACCCCTCGATAGTGCGGCCCTGTCACTGTGAGACTGACTGACCCCTCGATCGTGCGGCCCTGTCACTGTGTGACTGACCGACTGACCCCTCGTTAGTGTGGCCCTGTCACTGTGTGACTGACTGACTGACCTCTCGATAGTGCGGCCCTGTCACTGTGTGACTGACTGACTGACCCCTCGATAGTGCGGCCCTGTCACTGTGTGACTGACTGACCCCTCGATAGTGCGGCCCTGTCACTGTGAGACTTACTGACCCCTCGATAGTGCGGCCCTGTCACTGTGAGACTTACTGACCCCTCGATCGTGCGGCCCTGTCACTGTGTGACTGACTGACTGACCCCTCGATAGTGCGGCCCTGTCACTGTGTGACTGACTGACTGACCCCTCCATAGTGCGGCCCTGTCACTGTGAGACTGACTGACTGACCCCTCGATAGTGCGGCCCTGTCACTGTGTGACTGACTGACTGACCCCTCGATAGTGCGGCCCTGTCACTGTGTGACTGACCGACTGACCCCTCGATAGTGCGGCCCTGTCACTGTGAGACCGACTGACCCCTCGATAGTGCGGCCCTGTCACTGTGTGACTGACTGACTGACCCCTCGATAGTGCGGCCCTGTCACTGTGTGACTGACCGACTGACCCCTCGATAGTGCGGCCCTGTCACTGTGTGACTGACTGACTGACCTCTCGATAGTGCGGCCCTGTCACTGTGTGACTGACTGACTGACCCCTCGATAGTGCGGCCCTGTCACTGTGTGACTGACTGACCCCTCGATCGTGCGGCCCTGTCACTGTGAGACTTACTGACCCCTCGATAGTGCGGCCCTGTCACTGTGAGACTTACTGACCCCTCGATCGTGCGGCCCTGTCACTGTGTGACTGACTGACTGACCCCTCGATAGTGCGGCCCTGTCACTGTGTGACTGACTGACTGACCCCTCGATAGTGCGGCCCTGTCACTGTGAGACTGACTGACTGACCCCTCGATAGTGCGGCCCTGTCATTGTGTGACTGACTGACTGACCCCTCGATAGTGCGGCCCTGTCACTGTGAGACTGACTGACCCCTCGATAGTGCGGCCCTGTCACTGTGTGACTGACTGACTGACCCCTCGATAGTGCGGCCCTGTCACTGTGTGACGGACTGACCCTTCGATAGTGCGGCCCTGTCACTGTGTGACCGACTGACCCTTCGATCGTGCGGCCCTGTCACTGTGTGACCGACTGACCCCTCGATCGTGCGGCCCTGTCACTGTGTGACTGACTGACCCCTCGATAGTGCGGCCCTGTCACTGTGTGACTGACTGACCCCTCGATCGTGCGGCCCTGTCACTGTGTGACTGACTGACCCCTCGATAGTGCGGCCCTGTCACTGTGTGACTGACTGACCCCTCGATAGTGCGGCCCTGTCACTGTGTGACTGACTGACCCCTCGATAGTGCGGCCCTGTCACTGTGTGACTGACTGACCCCTCGATAGTGCGGCCCTGTCACTGTGAGACTGACTGACCCCTCGATAGTGCGGCCCTGTCACTGTGAGACTTGGCTCGGGTCAGCCATGAGAATGCAGTTATGATTTGCAGTTAATCTGGGAACAATTGGGTGCAATAGTTGCTGTGTTTCGGCATGAAAACTATGGTGGAATTCATTTCATTTCTTGTCGTTGATAATAAAATCCCCGAAAATTATTTGTTTGGCCTGTTATTTATATTCTAAAATTTGAAATATGCCTTTAAAGTGTTTCTATCATCAGTGCCCCCTGACCCTGCGATCTCCTGACCCATTCCTTACTGGGACTATTTGTACTACTCTGTTGTTGAGTGCCATTGATGCTTTGTGTTTCCAGAGCAGGACTCAGTGGGTCAGTGTCTCGACATTTGATTTCACCTCCAGGACTTGTGCTCTGAAGCTCTCCAGACAGAGCGGATGAAAGTCTCAGCACGCTGCACGATGCAAGATGCTCTGTGGAAAGATTTTATCGTACTCCCTATTGAGGGCAAGTACACAACACAAATCTCCAGTCTCACATGGAAAGGCCACAGGGACATAGAAGTATTACAGTTCAGAATCAAGGCACATTTTTGGGACAGTGTAGAGGGAGCTTTACTCTGTATCTAACCCTGTACCTGCCCTGGGAGTGTTTGATGGGACAGTGTAGAGGGAGCTTTACTCTGTATCTAACCCTGTACCTGCCCTGGGAGTGTTTGATGGGACAGTGTGGAGGGAGCTTTACTCTGTATCTAACCCTGTACCTGCCCTGGGAGTGTTTGATGGGACAGTGTAGAGGGAGCTTTACTCTGTATCTAACCCGTGCTGTACCTGCCCTGGGAGTGTTTGATGGGATGGTGTACAGGGAGCTTTACTCTGTATCTAACCCGTGCTGTACCTGCCCTGGGAATGTTTGATGGGACAGTGTAGAGGGAGCTTTACTCTGTATCTAACCCGTGCTGTACCTGCCCTGGGAGTGTTTGATGGGACAGTGTAGAGGGAGCTTTACTCTGTATCTAACCCTGTACCTGCCCTGGGAGTGTTTGATGGGACAGTGTAGAGGGAGCTTTACTCTGTATCTAACCCGTGCTGTACCTGCCCTGGGAGTGTTTGACGGGACAGTGTAGAGGGAGCTTTACTCTGTATCTAACCCGTGCTGTACTTGCCCTGGGAGTGTTTACACGGGGGAATTTACACCAGGAAAGCTAAGCTGAAAGAGGTAATTATTCTATAAATTGTTTCAGGTATTTAAAGAATGGACCCTGGGAATCAGGAGCTGTTGGGCGTTTATTATGAGCAGCAGGAGGGAATTTTCCTGGAAAGTGGATATTCTGGATCCAACAGCACATTTCCTGCACAGGAAAATAATTGCACAATTGGTGAAAAGCTGATGGAGGAATGGTCGGTAACCAGAGGCAGTGTGAGTGGTGCAGTCAGGTGCGAGGCAGATTGTGCCATTCACATACACCCCAATACCCCGGGGTAGAGGTACAGGGAACCCAATACCCCGGGGTAGAGATACGGTGAACCCAATACCCCGAGGTAGAGATACGGTGAACCCAATACCCCGGGGTAGAGATACGGTGAACCCAATACCCCGAGGTAGAGATACGGTGAACCCAATACCCCGGGGTAGAGATACGGTGAACCCAATACCCCGGGGTAGAGATACGGTGAACCCAATACCCCGGGGTAGAGATACGGTGAACCCAATACCCCGGGGTAGAGATACGGGGACCCCAATACCCCGGGGTAGAGATACGGTGAACCCAATACCCCGGGGTAGAGATACGGTGAACCCAATACCCCGGGGTAGAGATACGGTGAACCCAATACCCCGGGGTAGAGATACGGTGAACCCAATACTCCAGGGTAGAGATACGGTGACCCCAATACCCCGGGGTAGAGATACGGTGAATCCAATACTCCAGGGTAGAGATACAGGGAACCCAATACCCCGGGGTAAGGATACGGGGACCCCAATACCCCGGGGTAGAGATACGGTGACCCCAATACCCCGGGGTAGAGATACGGTGACCCCAATACCCCGGGGTAGAGATACGGTGAATCCAATACCCCGGGGTAGAGATACGGTGAATCCAATACCCCGGGGTAGAGATACGGTGAACCCAATACCCCGGGGTAGAGATACGGGGACCCCAATACCCCGGGGTAGAGATACGGTGAACCCAATACCCCGGGGTAGAGATACGGTGACCCCAATACCCCGGGGTAGAGATACGGGGTGGAGATACGCTGTACGCTACACTATCTGGGCCCTAATCTCTGGAATTCCCTCCCTAAACCTCTCCGCCTCTCTCTCCTCCTTTAAGAAGCTCCTTAAAACCTCCCTCTATGACCAAGCTTTTGGTCACCTGTCCCAATATCTCCTGATGTGACTCAGTGTCAATTTTTGTCTGATTTATTCTCCTGTGAAGCCCCTTGGACCATTTTACTATGTTAAAGGCGCTGTATAAATGGGAGGTGTTGCTGGCAGTGAGTTCTGTCTCAGGCTGACGTCTCTCCCTTGCAGGGTATGAATGAGAGTGAGTCAGAGGACGCGTTACAGATGATGATTAACCCCAACGAGGTTTACAGCAGCAACAATCCGGCAGAATCGGCCTCCGAGACAGACAGCGGCATCTCAGACGACCAGAGGCCAGACAGCCCACAGCACAGTAACCCGGGGCCACTGGACCGCAGTCCTCCCGCACTCTACCAGGTTGTGTACGGCGTCAGTGTGATGGACACAGTGAAATCGGAAGAGATGCCGGGCGGCTCGGACCTGGTATCGATCGAGCTCGGTCAGTGAACCAAGCACGGGGGGCCGGGGTTAGGGGTTGGGGTCAGGGGGCTGGGGCCTGAGTAGGAGTCAGATCGGGGGGCCGGGGTCGGGTCAGGGGGCTGGGGTCGGGGACTGGGGTCAGAGGCTGGTGTCTGGGTGGGGGGGTCTGGGTTGGGGTTGGGAACTGGGGGTCAGGGGCCCAGGGTGGAGGTCAGGAGCTGGGGCCGGGGTCAGGGGTTAGTGCTGCCGCCCCTGAAGCCCAGGTGTCTGAGTGCACCATCTACCGTGGTACTGAGTCACACACAGCAGGAAGGGCACAGGCTCTGTCCATGGTCTGGGCTGACTTGGCCAATCTCCATTGACGCAGGGGAGGGGTTACAATTGGCCTTGTTATCCTGAGGCCCCTGTTGGGAAGCGATTGTGTGTTGAAATGGTCATGTATGTGTGTGTGTGTGCACTTGCACGTGCAGGTGTGCAGGGATGTGTGCGCAAGTGTGTGCGTGTGTCTGTGGATTTCCCGGGTGTATGTGTGCACATGTGCGCTCGTGCTTGCGTGTGCATGTGTGAATGCTCGTGTGAGCGTGTGTGCGCTCGTGCTTACGTGTGTACCTGTGTGTGTGCACTCGTGCGTGTGCGTGCTCATGTGTGTGCTTGCATGTGTGTGTGCTCATGTGCATGTGTGTATGTGTGAGGAATGTTCATTTGGGTGAGGTACCAGAGGGCAACGCCCCTGGGGAATCCGTACCCCAGGGGAGGGTCTGTGTCCGTGGGGAATCCGTACCCCAGGGGAGAGTCGGTGTCCGTGGGGAATCCGTACCCCAGGGGAGAATCTGTGTCCGTGGGGAATCCGTGCCCCAGGGGAGGGTCTGTGTCCGTGGGGAATCCGTACCCCAGGGGAGAGTCGGTGTCCGTGGGGAATCCGTACCCCAGGGGAGAGTCTGTGTCAATGGGGAATCCGTACCCCAGGGGAGAGTCAGTGTCCGTGGGGAATCCGTACCCCAGGGGAGAGTCGGTGTCAATGGGGAATCCGTACCCCAGGGGAGAGTCAGTGTCCGTGGGGAATCCGTACCCCAGGGGAGAGTCAGTGTCCGTGGGGAATCCGTACCCCAGGGGAGAGTCAGTGTCCGTGGGGAATCCGTACCCCAGGGGAGAGTCGGTGTCCGTGGGGAATCCGTACCCCAGGGGAGAGTCGGTATCCGTGGGGAATCCGTACCCCAGGGGAGAGTCGGTGTCCGTGGGGAATCCGTACCCCAGGGGAGAGTCAGTGTCCGTGGGGAATCCGTACCCCAGGGGAGAGTCGGTATCCGTGGGGAATCCGTACCCCAGGGGAGAGTCGGTGTCAATGGGGAATCCGTACCCCAGGGGAGAGTCGGTGTCAATGGGGAATCCGTACCCCAGGGGAGAGTCGGTGTCAATGGGGAATCCGTACCCCAGGGGAGAGTCAGTGTCCGTGGGGAATCCGTACCCCAGGGGAGAGTCTGTGTCCGTGGGGAATCCGTACCCCAGGGGAGAGTCGGTGTCCGTGGGGAATCCATACCCCAGCGACACTCGGGACCTCTGACAGAGAAGGAGAGGGGAAATGAGTGACTGAGAGATCTTTTGTTGTGTGCTGCAGGTGGTTGGAACGCCCAGATGCTGATACCGGAAGCTTGTATCGTGGACACTGTGCCGCGGCTCACAGCTACAGCCGGGAAGAGCAGCGGGAAGCGGCCACTCACCACCTCAGACAGTGACACAGACATCACGGACAGCCTCATGGTACGGGGGCAGGAGGCAGAACTTGAGAAACAACGTCAACAATGACCCAGGACAGGAGGGGACCTGTACCCCAGTGAGAGTCAGCACCTTCAGGAGAGGAGGGGACCCGTACCCCAGGGAGAGTCAGCACCTTCAGGAGAGGAGGGGACCCGTACCCCAGTGAGAGTCAGCACCTTCAGGAGAGGAGGGGACCCGTACCCCAGTGAGAGTCAGCACCTTCAGGAGAGGAGGGGACCCGTACCCCAGGGAGAGTCAGCACCTTCAGGAGAGGAGGGGACCCGTACCCCAGTGAGAGTCAGCACCTTCAGGAGAGGAGGGGACCTGTACCCCAGTGAGAGTCAGCACCTTCAGGAGAGGAGGGGACCCGTACCCCAGGGAGAGTCAGCACCTTCAGGAGAGGAGGGGACCCGTACCCCAGTGAGAGTCAGCACCTTCACGAGAGGAGGGGACCCGTACCCCAGTGAGAGTCAGCACCTTCAGGAGAGGAGGGGACCCATACCCCAGTGAGAGTCAGCACCTTCAGGAGAGGAGGGGATCCGTACCCCAGTGAGAGTCAGCACCTTCAGGAGAGGAGGGGACCTGTACCCCAGTGAGAGTCAGCACCTTCAGGAGAGGAGGGGATCCGTACCCCAGTGAGAGTCAGCACCTTCAGGAGAGGAGGGGACCTGTACCCCAGTGAGAGTCGGCACCTTCAGGAGAGGAGGGGACCCGTACCCCAGTGAGAGTCAGCACCTTCAGGAGAGGAGGGCGGGTGGGGGAACTGGGAAGTGTGTGGGACTAGGTTCTCTCCCCTGGAGGAGGGGGGGGTATGGAGCCAGGTTGAGGGTGGAGAACGCTTTCGACGATGTGCAGGATGTGACCTGGTGCTGGGGGATGAGCTCAGCTTCATTCTGCTTTCTGTGGTTTCACAGCATTTCCCAGACCTGTCGCTGACCGAGGAGGAGAAACGACTCCTGAATCAAGAGGGGATTGTCCTGCCCAGCAACCTGCCTCTGACCAAGGTAATGGGTCACCCCCTTCACCAGACACAGGGGGCAGGGTTCAAGGGGTTAACGGAGCGATCGAGGGGTTAACGGAGGGATCGAGAGGTTAACGGAGGGATCGAGGGGTTTACGGCAGGCATCGAGGGGTTTACGGAGGGATCGAGGGGTTTACGGAGGGATCGAGGGGTTTACGGAGGGATCGAGGGGTTTACGGCAGGCATCGAGGGGTTTACGGAGGGATCGAGGGGTTTACGGAGGGATCGAGGGGTTTACGGCAGGCATCGAGGGGTTTACGGAGGGATCGAGGGGTTTACGGCAGGCATCGAGGGGTTTACGGAGGGATCGAGGGGTTTACGGAGGGATCGAGGGGTTTACGGAGGGATCGAGGGGTTTACGGCAGGCATCGAGGGGATAACGGGAGAGATCGAGGGGATAACGGGAGGATCGAGGGGTTAACGGGAGGGGTCGAGGGGATAACGGAAGGATCGAGGGGTTGACGGGAGGGATCGAGGGGGTCAATGGCAGGGACCGGAGCCTCGTGACCCTTGTGTTGGGCTCAGTGTGTGTCCTGTTACCAGGGCCTTATCACCTGGACAATGATGGCTGCTCATCACCCGGTTACAAGTAGCAGGTGCCAGTGTGTGTGAGCAGGTGCCAGTGTGTGAGAGCAGGTGCCAGTGTGTGAGAGCAGGTGCCAGTGTGTGTGAGCAGGTGCCAGTGTGTGTGAGCAGGTGCCAGTGTGTGAGAGCAGGTGCCAGTGTGTGTGAGCAGGTGCCAGTGTGTGAGCAGGTGCCAGTGTGTGTGAGCAGGTGCCAGTGTGTGAGCAGGTGCCAGTGTGTGTGAGCAGGTGCCAGTGTGTGAGAGCAGGTGCCAGTGTGTGTGAGCAGGTGCCAGTGTGTGTGAGCAGGTGCCAGTGTGTGAGAGCAGGTGCCAGTGTGTGTGAGCAGCGTGTGAAGTTTGTCAGACGTCCATAACCTGTCCGGGAGAGATTGGTACAGACTCAGCCGCCAGCTTTTCTCTTACTAAAACCCACCTGCTTGTTAATTGTTAATGATTTATATCAATTAGTGTTAATTGTATTCAGGTGGTGGGTATCAACTGGGGCGTCTCATGTCCATTTATAAGAGAGCTGATCGAGGGTGTGGGGCGGGTGTAATGTGGAGCTCTGTGAATAAAGGTTTGGAAGCAACTGAAGACCAGGCTCTAGTATTCCATCCTTCACCTCCTGGCTATCCAATTTCTAAGTTGGTGGCAATAGCACCCCCTCCTTCTTGCATCAGGGCAGTCCTACTGACCATTTCAACAACTCCTCCCATTTATACAGCACCTTTTAACGTAGTAAAACGTCCCAAGGTGCTTCACAGGAGCGATTATCAAACAAAATTTGACGCCAGATATTAGGACAGGTGACCAAAAGCTCGGTCAAAGAGGGAGGTTTTAAGGAGCGTCTTGAAGGAGGAGAGAGAGGTGGAGAGGTTTAGGGAGGGAATTCCAGAGCTTAGGGCCCAGGCGGCTGAAGACACGGCCGCCAATGGTGGAGCGATGGGAATTGGGGGATGCGCAAGAGGCCAGAATTGGAGGAGCGCAGAGATCTAGGAGGGTTGTAGGGCTGGAGGAGGTCACAGAGATAGGGAGGGGCGAGGGCCATGGAGGGATTTGAACACAAGGATGGGAATTTTAAAATCAAGGCATTGCTGGACTGGGAGCCAATGTAGGTCAGTGAGCACAGGGGGTGATGGGTGAACGGGACTTGGTGCAAGTTAGGATACGGGCAATAGAGTTTTGGATGAGCTCAAGTTTATGGAAGGTGGAAGATGGGAGGTCAGCCAGGAGAGGATTGGAATAGTCCAGTCTAGAAGTAACAAAGGCAATGATTGAGGGTTTCAGCAGCAGATGAGCTGAGGCAGGGGCGGAGACGGGCGATGTTACAGAGGTAGGCGGTCTTGGTGATCGTGGATATGGGGTCAGAAGCTCATCTCAGGGCTTTCCCTGGGCCTCAAATTTGGGAACTTCACACCTGCCCTTCCTCCTACAACTTACAGACATAAATACCAAGCTTGGTGTTCTCTCCTCTTTTCCCCAGGCAGAGGAGCGGATTTTGAAGAAGGTCCGGAGAAAGATCCGGAACAAGCAGTCAGCTCAGGAGAGTCGGCGGAGAAAGAAGGAGTACATTGATGGGTTAGAGAGCAGGTGAGGGGCTGGGGTCAGAGAGCGGGCGAGGGGCGGTGCCTGACTCTGAGAGCGTGCGAGGGGCGTGTCAGAGAGCGGGCGAGGGGCGTGTCAGAGAGCGGGCGAGGGGCGTGTCAGAGAGCGGGCGAGGGGCGTGTCAGAGAGCGGGCGAGGGGCGGGTCAGAGAGCGGGCGAGGGGCGGGTCAGA
Source organism: Heptranchias perlo (assembly GCF_035084215.1). Classification (NCBI taxonomy): domain Eukaryota; kingdom Metazoa; phylum Chordata; class Chondrichthyes; order Hexanchiformes; family Hexanchidae; genus Heptranchias; species Heptranchias perlo. The sequence continues at coordinate 1,068,479 of NC_090368.1, read as the reverse complement.
GAGCGGGCGAGGGGCGGGTCAGAGAGCGGGCGAGGGGCGGGTCAGAGAGCGGGCGAGGGGCGGGTCAGAGAGCGGGCGAGGGGCGGGTCAGAGAGCGGGCGAGGGGCGGGTCAGAGAGCGGGCGAGGGGCGGGTCAGAGAGCGGGCGAGGGGCGGGTCAGAGAGCGGGCGAGGGGCGGGTCAGAGAGCGGGCGAGGGGCGGGTCAGAGAGCGGGCGAGGGGCGGGTCAGAGAGCGGGCGAGGGACGGGTCAGAGAGCGGGCGAGGGGCGGGTCAGAGAGCGGGCGAGGGGCGGGTCAGAGAGCGGGCGAGGGGCGGGTCAGAGAGCGGGCGAGGGGCGGGTCAGAGAGCGGGTCAGAGAGCGGGCGAGGGGCGGGATCCCGTTCGCTGTGCTCTAACCCCTCTCTTGTTCCCCCAGGGTTGCTGCGTGTACAGCCCAGAATCAGGACCTCCAGAAACAAGTGCTGCAGCTCGAACATCACAATGTGTGAGTGTCCTTCACTGCCACTTCTAACCCTGACTCTCAGTGCTCACTCTAACTGGGCTACAGTCCCAACCCAAGTGGGCTGAAATCAGACTCAACACTGACTGGGGTTCGAATCTGGACCTCAGGCTCAGTATCACACTGGGTGCTCCTGGTAAATAATAATCTGAATAACTCTTGGACTAGTGATTGATCCAACACTGCGCTCCCTCAGTACTGACCCTCTGACAGTGCGGCGCTCCCTCAGCACTGACCCTCTGACAGTGCAGCACTCCCTCAGTACTGACCCTCTGACAGTGCAGCACTCCCTCAGTACTGACCCTCTGACAGTGCAGCACTCCCTCAGTACTGACCCTCCGACGGTGCAGCACTCCCTCAGTACTGACCCTCCGACAGTGCAGCACTCCCTCAGTACTGACCCTCCGACAGTGCGGCGCTCCCTCAGTACTGACCCTCTGACAGTGCAGCACTCCCTCAGTACTGACCCTCCGACGGTGCAGCACTCCCTCAGTACTGACCCTCCGACAGTGCGGCGCTCCCTCAGTACTGACCCTCCGACAGTGCGGGGGTCCCTCAGTACTGACCCTCCGACAGTGCGGGGGTCCCTCAGTACTGACCCTCCGACAGTGCGGGGGTCCCTCAGAGTGTCAGCCTGGATTATATCCTGGAGGAGGCTCGAGCACACAATGTTGTGACTGGGAGGGGATGGTGCAGAATGGTCGATAGCTGATGTTTTGTGGCCCTTCCTCCTGTCCCTAGGTCTCTGATAACGCAACTGCGGCGGTTGCAGTCTCTGATTAAACAGACGTCGAACAAAGCAGCGCAGACCAGCACCTGCGTCATGGTGAGTGTTCGTCAATAAGACCAGAGGCTGGTGGTACAGAGCAGGGGGCCGTGGGCATTCGTCGTCCCTGACCTGTGTGGATCTCAGCCACCCCGGCAGTTGGTCCCACATTATTGGCTTCAGCACACACGGCCGGTGGTGCTCCACACAGTCGAATAGCCGGCTGGCACGCGCCGTCAAGATCCAGACTTGAAAAGCGGGTGAGCCCAGTCCTTCCCTCACCTGATGTTAATGCACAGGTCGCTGGGCAGTGATCTCCCCACCACCAGCTCCCTAACCTAGGGCACGGAGGCCAGTTGCAGGCCTGGCTGAGACCAGCTTACTGGACGTGGATCGAGGGACAAGTCTCGGGGCTCTCCTGGTCTGTGGGGCTCAGCTCCGGACCAGGCCGGCCTCTCACCCACTGATCCATCTCGAGCATTTATTTGATTTAATGATTCAACAACTACTCCCATTTATACAGTGTCTTTAACACAGTAAAATGTCCCAAGGCGCTTCACAGGAGTGATTATCGGACAAAAATTAACACCGAGCCACATAAAGATATTAGGACAGGTGACCAAAAGCTTGGCCAAAGAGGTAGGTTTTAAGGAGCGTCTTAAAGGAGGAGAGAGAGGCGGAGAGGTTTAGGGAGGGAATTCCAGAGCTTAGGGCCCAGGCAGCTGAAGGCACGGCCGCCAATGGTGGAGCGATTAAAATCGGGGATGTGCAAGAGGCCAGAATTGGAGGAGCGCAGAGATCTCGGAGGGTTATAGGGCTGGAGGAGGTTACAGAGATAGGGAGGGGGCGAGGCCATGGAGGGATTTGAAAACAAAGATGAGAATTTTATAATCGAGGCGTTCCCGGACTGGGAGCCAATGTAGGTCAGCGAGCACAGGGGGTGATGGGTGAACGGGACTTGGTGCAAGTTAGGATACGGGGCAGCAGAGTTTTGGATGAGCTCAAGTTTATGGAGGGTGGAAGATGGGAGGCCGGCCAGGAGAGGATTGGAATAGTCCAGTCTGGAGGCACGGATGAGGGTTTCAGCAGCAGATGAGCTGAGGCGGGGATGGTGACGGACGACGTTACCGGTGGGAGTCGGCGGTCTTGGTGATGGAGCAGATTATGGGGTCAGAAGCTCAGCCCAGGGTCAAATAGGAGGCCGAGGTTGTGAACAGTCTGGGTCAGCCTGTGACAGTTCATCGTTAGAAGCAAAATAAAAGTGGATTGCGTACTTTGATATTTCTTGACTGTGGAACTTTAACTCAGTTGCTGTGCCTGACGGGATATCAATGTGACCGCCTACTGCCCAGAACCACAGGCCCATCCATGGCTCGATCACTCACTCCCTTTTTTTCCTTTCCGTCTCCCAGATTTTAGCCTGCTCCCTGGTGCTGCTGATTTTTCCCAGTTACAATCCGTTCCGATTGGAGACTCCAGTCAACCAGCAGGGATACAAACCCACCGGAGGTATGGTATTGGGGCATGGTAATGCCACGCACTGTCTCACTGGTTGAGGGCTGCCAGTGGTGAGATTGGCACTGCGTGGAAAAGCTGGCACGTAGCCTCACTGAGCTACACACACACACCAGCATGGCTCCAGGTTTGATCGCTGCGCTGTGCGTGGGCTGGCTGATCTCCACAGCGACTGTGGTGACGGAGATACAGTCAGACTCCGGGGACAGGGGACCCTGCTCCTGGTCCCGATCCAGGGACTGAGTTCAGGATCAGGCTGAGCTCGAGTGAGGGACCCGAGAAAAAGAAAAAGAAAGAATTTGCATTTCTCTCGCGCCTTTCACCACCTCGGGACGTCCCAAAGTACTTTACAGCCAATGTGTAGTCACTGTTGTAATGTAGGAAACGTGGCAGCCAATTTGCGCACAGCAAGATCCCACAAACAGCAATGTGATAATGACCAGATAATCTGTTTTTTGGAATGTTGGTTGAGGGATAAATATTGGCCCAGGACACCGGGGAGAACTCCCCCCTGCTCTTCTTCCAATAGCGTCTTTTACGTCCGCCAGAGAGGGCAGACGGGGCCTCGGTTTGATCTCTCATCCGAAAGACGGAACCTCCGACAGTGCGGCGCTCCCTCAGTACTGACCCTCCGACAGTGCGGCGCTCCCTCAGTACTGACCCTCCGACAGTGCGGCGCTCCCTCAGTACTGACCCTCCGACAGTGCGGCGCTCCCTCAGTACTGACCCTCCGACGGTGCGGCGCTCCCTCAGTACTGACCCTCCGACAGTGCGGCGCTCCCTCAGTACTGACCCTCCGACAGTGCGGCGCTCCCTCAGTACTGACCCTCCGACAGTGCGGCGCTCCCTCAGTACTGACCCTCCGACGGTGCGGCGCTCCCTCAGTACCGACCCTCCGGCGCTCCCTCAGTACCGACCCACCGACGGTGCGGCGCTCCCTCAGTACTGCACTGGGAGTGTCAGCCTGGATTAAGGGCTCGAGTCTCTGAAGCTCTGTGTATGTCGGTGGATCCTGTAGCCCAGTTGGAGTCAGTGCTGTTTTTAAAGGGGTTTTTTTTTGCTGAGGGAGGGGGGACAGCCATGACGGTTCCATCTCTTCCTCCTGTCTCATTACTTCTCTCTTAATGCTTGTTTTCTTGCAGTAATTTCCAGGACTATCCTAACAGATGTGGAATCCTCCCAATTATCGGAACGTGTCGAGACCTCCGTCTCCGATATCCCAGCATCCTTGGAGCTGCAGGAAGAGACCCTCCCATTGGTGGACAACCCACCCACCGACTCCCAACACCGGCCAATTATCAAAGAGAAGCCGCCGAGACCATTGGGGGAGGAGGCGAAGTTTAGAAAAGGCCAAACGGAAGTTTTGGAGCTCCCGAAAACGATCAGCAACTCCTGGTCTCAGCCTTCGGAGGATCCGTCCGACTCCCGAACTCCGACCCCGGCCTCTGACCACAGACGACCCCCTGCCGAGATTCCACAGCCTGTGGACCAGGAAGGAGACGCGGACTGGCTTAAACCCGGGCACGCTGACGAGATGTGAAACTGTTACCCCACGTGTTTCAGGACTAAGGGAGGCCGATTGGCCGCCCTCTCGGCACAAGTGTGTGTGTGTGAGCAACAATCAGTGGGCTGCTGGCCATTGATCGCAACAAACTCGAACAGTGTGCTGAAGCTCACTGAGTCGCCACATCTGTACCTCCTCCCCTCTTAAAGGGAAAGGTTCGTCACCACCTGGGCTGGCCATTGGACACTCTGTTCCTTGACGTGTCTGGTGTTTTTCATTTCTGAGGTTTATAAATGGGATCTTCAAAAAAACTCAAAGAGCCTTTCTCTCTCTCTCTCTATATATATATATATATATCTGTCTGTCTGTAACTCTATCTATATATCTATCTGTCTGTCTCTCTCTCTCTTTATATATCTATCTCTCTGTAACTATCTATATATCTATCTGTAACTCTGACTCTCTCTCTCTGTCTGTCTCTCTCTGTATTTGTCTGACTCTCTTTCTGTCTTTCTCTCTGTGAATTTGTCTCTGTCTGTCTGCGCCTCTCTCGCTCTGTCTCTGTGTATTTGTCTCTCTGTCTGTCTGTCTCTATTTGTCTGTCTGTCTCTCTCTTGTTCTATCTCTATCTCTTGCTCTGTCTGTGTATTTGTTTCTGTCTGTATGTCTGCCTCTCTCTATCTGTTTCTCTGTCTGTCTGTCTCTATTTGTCTGTCTGTCTCTCTCTTGTTCTATCTCTCTCTCTTGCTCTGTCTGTGTATTTGTTTCTGTCTGTATGTCTGCCTCTCTCTATCTGTCTCTGTATTTGTCTCTCTCTCTGTCTGTCCGTCTGTCTCTCTGTGTATTTATCTCTCTCACTGTGTCTGTCTCTCTTGTTCTAGGATGCTGTTTACATGAAATAAAATATTTGACATCTGCATAAAATCAAACCCTCCAGTTCCTGAAGGAAATTTTCAGCCGTTTTTTATATAATACAATGATTTAATTTCTTGCCTGGTATTAGGAAGCTGCTTCCAGTCGGAGACATTTTCACCATCTGTGCGGGAGGCAGATCCAATCACACCTTTGGGAGTATTTATTGTGAAGGGAGCATGTGAGCTGGGGCCTACAGGGCCTCTTCTGGAGCTGATGGTACTTGAGCTAGTCCTTACAGGACCTCTGCTAGATTCAATGGTAATTGAGCTGGGCCCTACAGGGTCTCTGCTGGATTCAATGGTAATTGAGTTGGGCCCTACAGGGTCTCTGCTAGATTCAATGGTAATTGAGCTGGGCCCTACAGGGTCTCTGCTGGATTCAATGGTAATTGAGTTGGGCCTTTCAGGGCCTCTGCTGGAGCTGATGGTACTTGACCTGGGCCCCTACAGAGCCTCTGCTGGAGCTGATGGTACTTGACCTGGGCCCTATAGGGCCTCAGGTGGTGTCGATGGTACTTGACCTGGCCCCTACAGGACCTCTGCTGGAGCTGATGGTACTTGACCTGGGCCCTAGAGGGTCTCTGCTGGAGCTGATGGTACTTGACCTGGGCCCTATAGGACCCTCTGCTGGAGCTGATGGTACTTGACCTGGGCCCTATAGGACCTCTGCTGGAGCTGATGGTACTTGACCTGGGCCCTATAGGACCTCTGCTGGAGCTGATGGTACTTGACCTGGCCCCTACAGGGCCTCTGCTGGAGCTGATGGTACTTGACCTGGGCCCCTATAGGACCTCTGCTGGAGCTGATGGTACTTGACCTGGCCCCTACAGGGCCTCTGCTGGAGCTGATGGTACTTGACCTGGGCCCTACAGAGCCTCTGCTGGAGCTGATGGTACTTGACCTGTGCCCCACAGGACCTCTGCTGGAGCTGGTGGTACTTGACCTGGGCCCCAGAGGGTCTCTGCTGGAGCTGGTGGTACTTGACCTGGGCCCTACAGAGCCTCTGCTGGAGCTGATGGTACTTGACCTGTGCCCCACAGGACCTCTGCTGGAGCTGATGGTACTTGACCTGGGCCCTACAGGGCCTCTGCTGGAGCTGATGGTACTTGACCTGGGCCCTACAGGGCCTCTGCTGGAGCTGATGGTACTTCACCTGGGCCCTACAGAGCCTCTGCTGGAGCTGATGGTACTTGACCTATGCCCCACAGGACCTCTGCTGGAGCTGATGGTACTTGACCTGGGCCCTAGAGAGCCTCTGCTGGAGCTGGTGGTAATTTGAGTTGACATTTGTCATTTTGCGGCTGGGGACAAGCAATAAAACTGATGGAAAATGGAGCTTCTGATCGAGGGCGGAGCACGAACGCAGTCAGACTGAGACGGTGAGAAGCGACGGCGGAGGGCGGATTGAGGCGTTCGATGCTCAGGTTGGCGGAGCGGGCTCGAGGTGCTGGCAGGTCCTCCACGCCAGGCGGCGCTGTGGCGGCACCAGGTCCTCCCGCCGCCCCCGGGACCGCTCTTGCGCCGTTTGTCGCCTCGTCGTCGCACCCGCAGTAAGATGGCGGCGGGCGGAGAGTAGGTGAGAAATCGAGGCCGGGATCGGGGGCCTGGGGAGAGGGGGAGAGAGAGGCCGGGGATCGGGGCCTGGGAGAGGGAGAGAGAGAGAGGCCGGGGATCGGGGCCTGGGGAGAAGGAGAGAGAGAGGCCGGGGATCGGGGCCTGGGTGAGAGGGGGGGAGAGAGGCCGGGGATCGGGGCCTGGGGAGAGGGGGGAGAGAGGCCGGGGATCGGGGCCTGGGGAGAGGGGGGGAGAGAGGCCGGGGATCGGGGCCTGGGCCTGGGGAGAGGGGGAGAGAGAGGCCGGGGATCGGGGCCTGGGGAGAGAGGCCGGGGATCGGGGCCTGGGGAGAGGGGGGAGAGAGGCCGGGGATCGGGGCCTGGGAGAGAGAGAGAGGAGAGAGAGGCCGGGGATCGGGGCCTGGGGAGAGAGAGAGAGAGAGAGAGGCCGGGGATCGGGGCCTGGGAGAAGGGGGGGAGAGAGGCCGGGGATCGGGGCCTGGGGAGAGAGAGAGAGAGAGAGAGGCCGGGGATCGGGGCCTGGGGAGAGGGGGGGGAGAGAGGCCCGGGGATCGGGGCCTGGGGATGAGGGGGGGAGAGAGGCCGGGGATCGGGGCCGGGGGAGAGAGGCCGGGGATCGGGGCCTGGGGAGAGAGGCCGGGGATCGGGGCCTGGGGAGAGAGGCCGGGGATCGGGGCCTGGGGAGAGGGGGGGAGAGAGGCCGGGGATCGGGGCCTGGGGGGAGAGAGGCCGGGGATCGGGGCCTGGGGAGAGGGGGGAGGAGAGGCCGGGGATCGGGGCCTGGGGAGAGAGAGCCGGGGATCGGGGCCTGGGGAGAGGGGGAGAGAGAGGCCGGGGATCGGGGCCTGGGGAGAGGGGGAGAGAGAGGCCGGGGATCGGGGCCTGGGGAGAGAGAGAGAGGCCGGGGATCGGGGCCTTCCGGAACCCCCGACTTTCATAATCAAAGGAACAGCTGGTGGAGCCTAAACATCCCCCCCCTCCCTCCCCCCTCCCCCCTCCTCCCCCCCCCCCCTCCCCCTCCCCCCTCCCCCCCCTCCCCCTCCCTCCCCCCTCCCCCCTCTCTCCCCCTCCCCCTCCCTCCCCCTCCCCCTCTCCCCTCTCCCCCCCTCCCCCTCCCCCTCCCCCCCCTCTCCCCCCCCTCCCCCCCCCTCCCCCCTCTCCCCCCCCCCCCTCCCCCCTCTCCCCCCCCCCCCCTCCCCCCTCTCCCCCCCTCCCCCCCTCTCCCCCTCCCCCCTCTCCCCCCCCCCCCTCCCCCCTCTCCCACCCCCCCCCCTCTCCCCCCCGATCCGAGTGGACTCCTTTAACCGAAGCCCTTTCATTGTTTTCCAGAGGTCGGGATGGTTGAAAGGTGTTTGACTGAAGACCCATCTCGAGGGTTATCGGGGTCTCGGAGATTTTGTAATTTGCTGTATTGGACTCTTGCTCTCGAATCATGTTGGTGAGTTGTGAATCGCTGGAGTCCCAGGAAGGGAGCAGCATCGTCAGCAGGTGCAGAGACAGAGCACGGACCCAGGACAGCGGTCCCCGAGGCCTCCTCCTCCTCCTCACACTCATCTACTTTTTCATGTTAAATATCGGGTGAGTTTTACAAACAAACAGAATTGGAGCACGAGGACAGGCCGGTCCCTCTTGTGCCTCCACTCTTCCAGCATTTTCACCTCATTAATGTGACCGCATTTATTACCACACACCCTGCAACGCTGCTCACTCCGAAATAAAGACATTCCGAAACCCAAACTTAGAGTGAAGCTGGAGAGAGAGACATTTCACACAGGGGGTGGGGTGTAGAGAGAGAGACACTATACACGGGGGGGTGGGTGTAGAGAGACACTATACACGGGGGGGTGGGTGTAGAGAGAGAGACACTATACACGGGGGGTGGGTGTAGAGAGAGAGACACTATACACGGGGGGTGGGTGTAGAGAGACACTATACACGGGGGGTGGGTGTAGAGAGAGACACTATACACGGGGGGTGGGTGTAGAGAGAGACACTATACACGGGGGGTGGGTGTAGAGAGAGAGACACTATACACGGGGGGTGGGTGTAGAGAGACACTATACACGGGGGGTGGGTGTAGAGAGAGACACTATACACGGGGGGTGGGTGTAGAGAGAGACACTATACACGGGGGGTGGGTGTAGAGAGAGACACTATACACGGGGGGTGGGTGTGGAGAGAGACACTATACACGGGGGGTGGGTGTAGAGAGACACTATACACGGGGGGTGGGTGTAGGGAGACACTATACACGGGGGGTGGGTGTAGAGAGACTATACACGGGGGGTGGGTGTAGAGAGAGACACTATACACGGGGGGGTGGGTGTAGAGAGAGAGACACTATACACGGGGGGGTGGGTGTAGAGAGACACTATACACGGGGGGTGGGTGTAGGGAGACACTATACACGGGGGGTGGGTGTAGAGAGACTATACACGGGGGGTGGGTGTAGAGAGAGACACTATACACGGGGGGTGGGTGTAGAGAGAGAGACACTATACACGGGGGGTGGGTGTAGAGAGACACTATACACGGGGGGTGGGTGTAGAGAGAGACACTATACACGGGGGGTGGGTGTAGAGAGAGACACTATACACGGGGGGTGGGTGTAGAGAGACACTATACACGGGGGGGTGGGTGTAGAGAGACACTATACACGGGGGGGTGGGTGTAGAGAGAGACTATACACGGGGGGCGGGTGTAGAGAGACACTATACACGGGGGGTGGGTGTAGAGAGAGACACTATACACGGGGGTGGGGTGTAGAGAGACACTATACACGGGGGGTGGGTGTAGAGAGACACTATACACGGGGGGTGGGTGTAGAGAGAGACACTATACACGGGGGGTGGGTGTAGAGAGACACTATACACGGGGGGTGGGTGTAGAGAGACACTATACACGGGGGGTGGGTGTAGAGAGAGACACTATACACGGGGGGTGGGTGTAGAGAGAGACACTATACACGGGGGGTGGGTGTAGAGAGAGACACTATACACGGGGGGTGGGTGTAGAGAGAGACACTATACACGGGGGGTGGGTGGTAGAGAGAGACACTATACACGGGGGCGGGTGTAGAGAGACACTATACACGGGGGGTGGGTGTAGAGAGAGACACTATACACGGGGGGGTGGGTGTAGAGAGAGACACTATACACGGGGGGTGGGTGTAGAGAGAGACACTATACACGGGGGGCGGGTGTAGAGAGACTATACACAGGGGGTGGGTGTGGAGAGAGACACTATACACGGGGGGTGGGTGTGGAGAGAGACACTATACACGGGGGGTGGGTGTGGAGAGAGACACTATACACGGGGGGTGGGTGTAGAGAGACACTATACACGGGGGGTGGGTGTAGAGAGAGACACTATACACGGGGTGGGTGGGTGTGGAGAGAGACACTATACACGGGGGGTGGGTGTAGAGAGAGACACTATACACGGGGGGCGGGTGTAGAGAGACTATACACGGGGTGGGTGGGTGTGGAGAGAGACACTATACACGGGGGGTGGGTGTAGAGAGAGACACTATACACGGGGGGCGGGTGTAGAGAGGACTATACACGGGGTGGGTGGGTGTGGAGAGAGACACTATACACGGTGGGCGGGTGTAGAGAGAGACACTATACACGGGGGGTGGGTGTGGAGAGAGACACTATACACGGGGGGTGGGTGTAGAGAGAGACACTATACACGGGGGGTGGGTGTAGAGAGACACTATACACGGGGTGGGTGTAGAGAGACTATACACGGGGGGCGGGTGTAGAGAGACTATACACGGGGTGGGTGGGTGTGGAGAGAGACACTATACACGGGGGGGTGGGTGTAGAGAGAGACACTATACACGGGGGGCGGGTGTAGAGAGACTATACACGGGGTGGGTGGGTGTGGAGAGAGACACTATACACGGTGGGCGGCTGTAGAGAGAGACACTATACACGGGGGGTGGGTGTGGAGAGAGACATCATGTGGACAGACAGCCCAGTGAGGTGGTGGGAGCAGAGTCTGGGAACATTTCTGGGAGAATTGGCCAGATATTTGAGTGAATTGTTTTTTAGGATTGGTCGACTGTTCTGCTTCTGTAATTTTCGATGTTCTTCCCAATAGTTTTAATAGTGTTTCTTATTTATTTAAATCCATGTCCTGTGGCCCTACATTTCTTGCTTAATTTAAATTAATGTTCTGGGTCTGGGTTGGTACAATCGATTGATAATACGTACACCAAGATTATACACAGTCCACAAACAATGAATTCAAAGATCTCTTCATTTGTTCATTAACTAGGAGCTGAGTGTGGTTTCATTTGTAATTCCCTCCTGCAGAAAACGTGAAGAGTAAGTGGTGGAGAGAGACCCTCGGAGCAGGCAGAGCCCGGCTGTATTGGGGGGTTCAGTCCCTGGGCGAGGGAGGGGGAAGAGCCCGGCTGTATTGGGGGGTTCAGTCCCTGGGCGAGGGAGGGGGAAGAGCCCGGCTGTATTGGGGTTACAGTCTCTGGGCGAGGGAGGGGGAAGAGCCCGGTTGTATTGGGGGGTTACAGTCCCTGGGCGAGGGAGGGGAAGAGCCCGGCTGTATTGGGGGTTACAGTCCCTGGGCGAGGGAGGGGGAAGAGCCCGGCTGTATTGGGGGGTTCAGTCCCTGGGCGAGGGAGGGGGAAGAGCCCGGCTGTATTGGGGGTTACAGTCCCTGGGCGAGGGAGGGGGAAGAGCCCGGCTGTATTGGGGGTTACAGTCCCTGGGCGAGGGAGGGGGAAGAGCCCGACTGTATTGGGGGTTACAGTCCCTGGGCGAGGGAGGGGGAAGAGCCCGGCTGTATTGGGGGGTTCAGTCCCTGGGCGAGGGAGGGGGAAGAGCCCGGCTGTATTGGGGGTTACAGTCCCTGGGCGAGGGAGGGGGAAGAGCCCGACTGTATTGGGGGTTACAGTCCCTGGGCGAGGGAGGGGTAAGAGCCCAGCTGTATTGGGGGTTACAGTCCCTGGGCGAGGGAGGGGGAAGAGCCCGGTTATATTGGGGCCCACAGTCCCTGGGCGAGGGAGGGGGGATAGTCAGCCAGGGTTCCAGCTCTTGATTGCCACCCAGTGACCCTGGTTGGGAAGTGTGAGAGTGCACACTGGGGGAGAAGATCTGTGTGAAATACTGGGAGTGGTCACCCAGCGGTGTAACTGTCCAGTTTTGCTTTTGTCTTTCAGGTTAGGTGAATCTCGAACATCGAGTGAAGGGAAAGATTCAGGTACATTTCTGCTTTATTCAACAACACCACCGACTGCTCCCATTTATACAGGGCCTTTAACACAGTAAAACGTCCCGAGGGGCTTCACAGGAGCGTTAATCAGACAAACACTGACACCGAGCCACGTAAGGATATATCAGAACAGGTGACCAAAAGCTTGGTCAAAGAGGGAGGTTTTAAGGAGCGATTTAAAGGAGGAGAGAGAGGCGGAGAGGTTTAGGGAGGGAATTCCAGAGCTTAGGGCCCAGGCAGCTGAAGGCACGGCCGCCAATGGTGGAGCGATGGGAATCGGGGGATGCGCAAGAGGCCAGAATTAGAGGAGCGCAGAGATCTCGGAGGGTTGTGGGGCTGGAGGAGGTTACCGAGATAGGGAGGGGCGAGGGCCATGGAGGGATTTGAGCACAAGGATGGGAATTTTAAAATCAAGGTGTTGCCGGACTGGGAGCCAATGTAGGTCAGTGAGCCCAGGGGGTGATGGGTGAACGGGACTTGGTGTGAGTTAGGATACGGGCAGCAGAGTTTTGGATGAGCTCAAGTTTCCGGAGGGTGCAAGGTTCAGAGCGAACTGCAAGTGTGAGTGTGACAAGTGCAAAGGAAGCAATGTGTGCATTCTGGGATACGCAAATCAGAGACAGTAACTGGAGCACAGAGTGCTGTGAAAATGGTCTTTACAGCATTCCTGCTATCCAAGGTACAGCAAGGGAGTGTTTGATGGGACAGTGTAGAGGGAGCTTTACTCTGTATCTAACCCTGTACCTGACCCTGGGAGTGTTTGATGGGACAGTGTAGAGGGAGCTTTACTCTGTATCTAACCCTGTACCTGCCCTGGGAGTGTTTGATGGGACAGTGTAGAGGGAGCTTTACTCTGTATCTAACCCTGTACCTGCCCTGGGAGTGTTTGATGGGACAGTGTAGAGGGAGCTTTACTCTGTATCTAACCCGTGCTGTATCTGCATCAGTATCCTAACCCCATGCCCCTGCCCTGTTCCCATATCTCTTTCTCCCCCTTTCCTTCAACCCCCTATCTAACCTAGTTTTAAATGTTGTCATGGTCTCTGCTTCAATCACTAATTCCGGTCGTACATCCCACAGGCTCTCAACCCTCTGTGTAAAAGAGTTTCCCCTGCTCTCTGCTCTAAATCTCTTCCATTTAATCTGATATCGATGTCCTCTCACTCTGGACCGTGTTTCAGTCTGTTTCCAGGGGTTTCTATCTGCTCTCTCCCACCCATTATAATGATCCCATTATCTCCTCTCTTCTAATGAAAACAGTCGCTCCTTCTCACTTTATAATTCCCCATACCAGGCTGCGCCCAGTGAACCTGCACAGTACCCTGTCTATAACCTCAACACCCTCCCTATAGTGTGGAGCCCAAAACTACACCCAGTGCCCCAACTGTCGTCTTATTAAAGTTTAATATCAATTCACCTTTATACCCGACAGCTTGCTGTAATGACCAGGATTCCATGAGTTTCTCTATGGCCTTACCCATTGTGAAACATGGATTCTGTCCCAGACTGCAGTTATACTGTCGTGTGTGCGAAGTCCCAATGGTGCGAGACTGCCCCCTGGAGGTGATCTCTCAGTTCACACCTGAAGTCTTCCCTGACCCACCGGCTCGGGGGGATGGGACTGAGCCCGCCTATCTTGGCTTCTCAGTGCGTTGCGGGTCAGTTGACTGATTAGCCAGGAGCTCAATTCCTGCCGCAGTTCACAGCTTCACTGTGTTCTGTCTCCCCGTCACCAACCTCTGGAACACCGGTCAACCGTCCCACAGGGTGTCCCCTTTGGCCTGGGATTGTTGTGGATCCCAAATTTTATCCAGCTTTTGGCTGAGATTGTTCTGGATCGTAGAGTTACACCTTCCACTCTCCCTCTCCCCGCAGTGAATACCATTACAGCCACTCCGTGTTGGCAGGTCGAGCAGTTCGTGGTGGCGGAGGAGTGTCAGAAGTGCACGCTGTTCGAGGCGGTGAGTACTGGCTGCTAAAGAACAGGGCAGGCAGGGACTGCAGGGGGAGAGAGAGAGAGACAGGGCGTCAAACAGGCAGGGACTGCAGGGGGAGAGAGAGAGAGACAGGGCGTCAAACAGGCAGGGACTGCGGGGGGAAGAGAGAGAGAGAGAGAGACACAGTCTCAAACAGGCAGGGACTGCGGGGGGAGAGAGAGAGAGAGAGAGACACAGTCTCAAACAGGCAGGGACTGCGGGGGGAGAGAGAGAGAGAGACACAGCCTCAAACAGGCAGGGACTGCGGGGGGAGAGAGAGAGAGAGAGACACAGTCTCAAACAGGCAGGGACTGCGGGGGGGGGGGGGGGGAGAGAGAGAGAGACACAGTCTCAAACAGGCAGGGACTGCGGGGGGAGAGAGAGAGAGACAGGGCCTCAAACAGGCAGGGACTGCGGGGGGAGAGAGAGAGAGAGAGAGAGACAGGGCCTCAAACAGGCAGGGACTGCAGGGGGAGAGAGAGAGAGAGAGAGACAGGGCCTCAAACAGGCAGGGACTGCAGGGGGAGAGAGAGAGAGACACAGTCTCAAACAGGCAGGGACTGCAGGGGGAGAGAGAGAGAGACAGGGCCTCAAACAGGCAGGGACTGCGGGGGGAGAGAGAGAGAGAGAGAGAGAGAGACAGGGCCTCAAACAGGCAGGGACTGCGGGGGGGGAGAGAGAGAGAGAGAGACAGGGCCTCAAACAGGCAGGGACTGCGGGGGGGGGAGAGAGAGAGAGAGAGAGACAGGGCCTCAAACAGGCAGGGACTGCAGGGGGAGAGAGAGAGAGAGAGGGCCTCAAACAGGCAGGGACTGCAGGGGGTTGTCTGTGTGTATCTGAGCATCAGGTGATGATTGTATCTGCGCCGCTCTGCGTGTATCTGCGCCGCTCTGCGTGTATCTGCGCCGCTCTGCGTGTATCTGCGCCGCTCTGCGTGTATCTGCGCCGCTCTGCGTGTATCCGCGAGGCGCTGCGAGTATCCGCTCTACGTGTATCCGCGAGGCGCTGCGTGTATCTGCGAGGCGTGTATTTTTTTTTTTATTCGTTCACGGGATGTGGGCGTCGCTGGCGAGGCCGGCATTTATTGCCCATCCCTAATTGCCCCTTGAGAAGGTGGTGGTGAGCCGCCTTCTTGAACCACTGCAGTCCGTATGGTGACGGTTCTCCCACAGTGCTGTTAGGAAGGGAGTTCCAGGATTTTGACCCAGCGATGATGAAGGAACGGCGATATATTTCCAAGTCGGGATGGTGTGTGACTTGGAGGGGAACGTGCAGGTGGTGTTGTTCCCATGTACCTGCTGCTCTTGTCCTTCTAGGTGGTAGAGGTCGCGGGTTTGGGAGGTGCTGTCGAAGAAGCCTTGGCAAGTTGCTGCACTGCATCCTGTGGATGGTACACACTGCAGCCACGGTGCGCCGGTGGTGAAGGGAGTGAATGTTTAGGGTGGTGGATGGGGTGCCAATCAAGCGGGCTGCTTTATCTTGGATGGTGTCGAGCTTCTTGAGTGTTGTTGGAGCTGCACTCGTCCAGGCAAGTGGAGAGTATTCCATCACACTCCTGACTTGTGCCTTGTAGATGGTGGAAAGGCTTTGGGGAGTCAGGAGGTGAGTCACTCGCCGCAGAATACCCAGCCTCTGACCTGCTCTCGTAGCCACAGTATTTATATGGCTGGTCCAGTTAAGTTTCTGGTCAATGGTGACCCCCAGGATGTTGATGGTGGGGGATTCGGCGATGGTAATGCCGTTGAATGTCAAGGGGAGGTGGTTGGACTCTCTCTTGTTGGAGATGGTCATTGCCTGGCACTTATCTGGCACGAATGTTACTTGCCACTTATGAGCCCAAGCCTGGATGTTGTCCAGGTCTTGCTGCATGCAGGCTCGGACTGCTTCATTATCTGAGGGGTTGCGAATGGAACTGAACACTGTGCAGTCATCAGCGAACATCCCCATTTCTGACCTTATGATGGAGGGAAGGTCATTGATGAAGCAGCTGAAGATGGTTGGGCCTAGGACACTGCCCTGAGGAACTCCTGCAGCAATGCCCTGGGGCTGAGATGATTGGCCTCCAACAACCACTACCATCTTCCTTTGTGCTAGGTATGACTCCAGCCACTGGAGAGTTTTCCCCCTGATTCCCATTGACTTCAATTTTACTAGGGCTCCTTGGTGCCACACTCGGTCAAATGCTGCCTTGATGTCAAGGGCAGTCACTCTCACCTCACCTCTGGAATTCAGCTCTTTTGTCCATGTTTGGACCAAGGCTGTAATGAGGTCTGGAGCCGAGTGGTCCTGGCGGAACCCAAACTGAGCATCGGTGAGCAGGTTATTGGTGAGTAAGTGCCGCTTGATAGCACTGTCGACGACACCTTCCATCACTTTGCTGATGATTGAGAGTAGACTGATGGGGCGGTAATTGGCCGGATTGGATTTGTCCTGCTTTTTGTGGACAGGACATACCTGAGCAATTTTCCACATTGTTGGGTGGATGCCAGTGTTGTAGCTGTACTGGAACAGCTTGGCTAGAGGCGCAGCTAGTTCTGGAGCACAAGTCTTCAGCACTACAGCTGGGATGTTGTTGGGGCCCATAGCCTTTGCTGTATCCAGTGCACTCAGCCGTTTCTTGATATCACGTTGAGTGAATCGAATTGGCCGAAGACTGGCTTCCGTGATGGTGGGGATATCGGGAGGAGGCTGAGATGGATCATCCACTCGGCACTTCTGGCTGAAGATGGTTGCAAACGCTTCAGCCTTGTCTTTTGCACTCACGTGCTGGACTCCGCCATCATTGAGAATGGGGATGTTTGCAGAGCCTCCTCCTCCCGTTAGTTGTTTAATTGTCCACCACCATTCACGACTGGATGTGGCAGGACTGCAGAGCTTTGATCTGATCCGTTGGTTGTGGAATCGCTTAGCTCTGTCTATAGCATGTTGCTTCCGCTGTTTAGCATGCATGTAGTCCTGAGTTGTAGCTTCACCAGGTTGGCACCTCATTTTTAGGTACGCCTGGTGCTGCTCCTGGCATGCTCTCCTACACTCCTCATTGGAACCAGGGTTGATCCCCTGGCTTGTTGGTAATGGTAGAGTGAGGAATATGCCGGGCCATGAGGTTACAGATTGTGCTGGAATACAATTCTGCTGCTGCTGATGGCCCACAGCGCCTCATGGATGCCCAGTTTTGAGCTGCTAGATCTGTTCTGAATCTATCCCATTTAGCACGGTGGTAGTGCCACACAACACGTTGGATGGTGTCCTCAGTGCAAAGACAGGACTTCATCTCAACGAGGACTGTGCGGTGGTCACTCCTACCAATACTGTCATGGACAGATGCATTTGCGACAGGTAGATTGGTGAGGACGAGGTCAAGTAAGTTTTTCCCTCGTGTTGGTTCGCTCACCACCTGCCGCAGGCCCAGTCTGGCAGCTATGTCCTTCAGGACTCGGCCAGCTCGGTCAGTAGTGGTGCTACCGAGCCACTCTTGGTGATGGACATTGAAGTCCCCCACCCAGAGTACATTCTGTGCCCTTGCTACCCTCAGTGCTTCCTCCAAGTGGTGTTCAACATGGAGTAGGACTGATTCATCAGCTGAGGGAGGACGGTAGGTGGTAATCAGCAGGAGGTTTCCTTGCCCATGTTTGACCTGATGCCATGAGATTTCATGGGGTCCAGAGTCAATGTTGAGGACTCCCAGGGCCATTCCCTCCTGACTGTATATCACTGTACCGCCACCTCTGGTGGGTCTGTCCTGCCGGTGGGACAGGACATACCCAGGGATGGTGATGGAAGAGTCTGGGACGTTGGCTGAAAGATATGATTCTGTGAGTATGGCTATATCAGGCTGTTGCTCGACTAGTCTGTGGGACAGCTCTCCCAATTTTGGCACAAGTCCCCAGATGTTAGTAAGGAGGACCTTGCAGGGTCGGCTGGGCTTGATGTTTTGCCGTTGTCGTGTCCGGTGCCTAGTGGTCCGATGCCGGGTGGTCCGTCCGGTTTTATTCTTATTATGACTTTTCGTAGCGAGATTTTACAACTGAGTGGCTTGCTGGGCCATTTCAGAGGGCAATTAAGAATCAACCACATTGCTGTGGGTCTGGAGTCATATATAGGCCAGACCGGGTAAGGGCGGCAGGCTTCCTTCCCTAAAGGACATTAGTGAACCAGATGGGTTTTTACGACAATCCGGTAGTTTCATGGCCATCATTACTGATACTAGTATTTTAATTCCAGATTTTATTTTAATTAATTGAATTTAATTAATTAATTGAATTTAAATTCCCCAGCTGCCGTGGTGGGATTTGGACTCATGACTCTGGATTTTTAGTCCAGGCCTCTGGATTACTAGCCCAGTAACATAACCACTATGCTACCGTATCCGCGAGGCGCTGCGAGTATCCGCGAGGCGAGTATCCGCAACGCTCTGTGAAATTGTGTCGTGAGGTGCCTTTTGCCTCTGGTGCTGACTCTCGTGTTGTCCGTGCAGAAAACCCAGGGAGCCTGTATCAGGACCGGATTCGTGGAAAAGATCAACTGTCCGGAATCAAATAAAGAGGAATATAAAAGGTAACCGATTACTGAGCTCCTGCTGTGTGTGGGCTCAGTCTCACACTGGCTGGGAATAACCCAACCCAGCACAGGCCGGGGAGGGAGCCTGGGGCTCTCCTGCTGTGTGTGTGGGCTCAGTCCCACACTGGCTGGGAATAACCCAACCCAGCACAGGCCGGGGAGGGAGCCTGGGGCTCTCCTGCTGTGTGTGTGGGCTCAGTCCCACACTGGCTGGGAATAACCCAACCCAGCACAGGCCGGGGAGGGAGCCTGGGGTTCTCCTGCTGTGTGTGTGGGGCTTAGTCCCACACCGGCTGGGATTATCCCAACCCAGCACAGGCCGGGGAGGGAGCCTGGGGCTCTCCTGCTGTGTGTGTGGGCTCAGTCCCACACTGGCTGGGAATAACCCAACCCAGCACAGGCCGGGGAGGGAGCCTGGGGCTCTCCTGCTGTGTGTGTGGGGCTCAGTCCCACACCGGGTGAGGCACTCACCCCCTGAACCATTCGGAGGTTTTGATTTCCTGTTTGAGATCCCTGACTCGGGGTAACTTTGTTCTCTGCTCCCTGCAGCTGTCGGTCGGTCTTGGTGGAGGAGACTCTGTTCTGGAAATTTGAAGGGGCCGTGATGTCCCTCTCTCTTGTCTTCGCTGTCCTGGTTATTCTCCGTCAGAGAGCGCTCGATCGGCTCGCCTCGGAGAAAGTCCGAAAGCAAATTGAATCAATTTAGCAGCAGCGCTGCCTCAGCACCAGAACCTCGAACACAGAACGCATGGAATGTTGATGCAGACCGACCCTGGAAAGGACCAGCCGATTACAATCAGTATTATAGACGGCCGTGTGTAAGGCAGGACTGTCGTCTGCACACGCTGCCAGCAGTTTAACCCACTCACCTGTTCAGTACATGATGTGAAACACTGAACCTGCACCTTGAACATTGTCCCAGTCTCCCTGACCTGCTTCCATTGGGATTTGTACACAAGCTCCTGGGCCTTGGGGCTAATTGTATAATATACAGATTATGAAGCTGTATTTCTCTGCCTTCTGTGAATGATTTTTTGTGGGGCGAAGGGTTTGTTAAAGGGGGAGTGGATCACACCCTCGCACATCTTGTACCCATCCCACAGGAGAGCAGCGAATGGTCACATCGGGAATGGGCAGCACAAAACGACAATAACCTGGCACTAAATCACCGTCACACGCCGCAGGGAACTGGACAAATGTCACAGTGGGACAGTAGGGGGAGGGAGCTTTACTCTGTATCTAACCCTGTACCTGCCCTGGGAGTGTTTGATGGGACAGTGTAGAGGGAGCTTTACTCTGTATCTAACCCTGTATCTAACCGGAGCTGTACCTGCCCTGGGAGTGTTTGATGGGATAGTGTAGAGGGAGCTTTACTCTGTATCTAACCCTGTACCTGCCCTGGGAGTGTTTGATGGGACAGTGTAGAGGGAGCTTTACTCTGTATCTAACCCTGTACCTGCCCTGGGAGTGTTTGATGGGACAGTGTAGAGGGAGCTTTACTCTGTATCTAACCCATGCTGTACCTGCCCTGGGAGTGTTTGATGGGACAGTGTAGAGGGAGCTTTACTCTGTATCTAACCCATGCTGTACCTGCCCTGGGAGTGTTTGATGGGACAGTGTAGAGGGAGCTTTACTCTGTATCTAACCCTGTACCTGCCCTGGGAGTGTTTGATGGGACAGTGTAGAGGGAGCTTTACTCTGTATCTAACCCTGTATCTAACCGGAGCTGTACCTGCCCTGGGAGTGTTTGATGGGATAGTGTAGAGGGAGCTTTACTCTGTATCTAACCCTGTACCTGCCCTGGGAGTGTTTGATGGGACAGTGTAGAGGGAGCTTTACTCTGTATCTAACCCATGCTGTACCTGCCCTGGGAGTGTTTGACGGGACAGTGTAGAGGGAGCTTTACTCTGTATCTAACCCTGTACCTGCCCTGGGAGTGTTTGATGGGACAGTGTAGAGGGAGCTTTACTCTGTATCTAACCCTGTATCTAACCGGAGCTGTACCTGCCCTGGGAGTGTTTGACGGGACAGTGTAGAGGGAGCTTCACTCTGTATCTAACCCTGTACCTGCCCTGGGAGTATTTGATGGGACAGTGTAGAGGGAGCTTCACTCTGTATCTAACCCGTGCTGTACCTGCCCTGGGAGTGTTTGATGGGACAGTGTAGAGGGAGCTTTACTCTGTATCTAACCCTGTACCTGCCCTGGGAGTGTTTGATGGGACAGTGTAGAGGGAGCTTTACTCTGTATCTAACCCTGTACCTGCCCTGGGAGTGTTTGATGGGACAGTGTAGAGGGAGCTTTACTCTGTATCTAACCCATGCTGTACCTGCCCTGGGAGTGTTTGATGGGACAGTGTAGAGGGAGCTTTACTCTGTATCTAACCCATGCTGTACCTGCCCTGGGAGTGTTTGATGGGACAGTGTAGAGGGAGCTTTACTCTGTATCTAACCCTGTACCTGCCCTGGGAGTGTTTGATGGGACAGTGTAGAGGGAGCTTTACTCTGTATCTAACCCTGTATCTAACCGGAGCTGTACCTGCCCTGGGAGTGTTTGATGGGATAGTGTAGAGGGAGCTTTACTCTGTATCTAACCCTGTACCTGCCCTGGGAGTGTTTGATGGGACAGTGTAGAGGGAGCTTTACTCTGTATCTAACCCATGCTGTACCTGCCCTGGGAGTGTTTGACGGGACAGTGTAGAGGGAGCTTTACTCTGTATCTAACCCTGTACCTGCCCTGGGAGTGTTTGATGGGACAGTGTAGAGGGAGCTTTACTCTGTATCTAACCCTGTATCTAACCGGAGCTGTACCTGCCCTGGGAGTGTTTGACGGGACAGTGTAGAGGGAGCTTCACTCTGTATCTAACCCTGTACCTGCCCTGGGAGTGTTTGATGGGACAGTGTCGAGGGAGCTTTACTCTGTATCTAACCCTGTACCTGCCCTGGGAGTGTTTGATGGGACAGTGTCGAGGGAGCTTTACTCTGTATCTAACCCTGTACCTGCCCTGGGAGTGTTTGACGGGACAGTGTCGAGGGAGCTAACACACAGTCAGCCGACAATGTGGCTGTTTTATTTCTGGTTGCCCCATGTTGCTAGAGTTACTATCTACTCTCAGATGATGTTTAGGGACTGTCTTTGTTCGATGATTCCAGATGTCGGGTGACATGGCTGAACACAAAAGGAGAGTAAACACTCTGCTTTAACAGTGATAGCTGTCGCGTGTTTACCCCGGAAACTGCCGGAACTTTAAATCTGGAATCGATCCCCCTGCCGACGTCCTGCTGTAATTGGAGTGTCTGATGGATTGTTTGGAGGTGGGCACAATCCCAGGTCTGCCCGCGCCCTGGGGCAAAGTTTAGTGATTACACCGTATTTAAGAGTGTTTCGCATAAAGCGAGGGACAACCTATAGGGAAAGAGGGACAGGCCAGGAGAATGGGAGCTGGGGGAGTCTAGAATTCAGGGCCTGATTTGTTGCTGAGGTTGTAAACGGTGTTAAATAAATACAAGTTAATTGTTTTTTTTCTTTTTATTTGGAGATGGAATCTCCCCCTAACTGTCTCCCTGCTAATCAGCCAGTGGCGGCAGTGAATTGCTGCAAATATCAGATATGAGGCAACTCGGCACGGAGATTGTCCGGATTCCTCCTCGCTGATTAACCCGGTCAGCGTAATCTGTGTCCAAATAAATTGCTGGTAAATAAAAGGAGGCAGATTGTGGTCTTATCGCAGAGGCAGGCGGTGTGTGCACACAGACACCAGGGACTCGATCAATCCGTGCAGAAGCTGCACTGTCGCCAGCAGAGAAATGGAGCAGTATAAATATAAGAGGGGTAGGGGGTGGGTCAGAGTTAATGAAGGAAAGAGAGGGAGACTGCGAGAGACTTTTAATGACACGAGGAAGAGAGAAAAGGAGGGAAAAATAGTGTGTGGCAGGTGAGCAAGAAAAAATATTTTTTGGGGGGTGAATAAGTTAGAGAGAGAAATACTAAGTGGCAAATTCAGAGACACACTGAGACGGGGCGAGAGACACACTGAGACGGGCCAGGCAGAGTGATTTCGATCATGGTGCTGCGGGATTGTGCGGTGAGATTTCTGTGGCTGGTTTTGCTGCTTCTCCCTCAGGCCCCACGTTGTGTTGGAGAATGTTTCTTCGATGGCAAAGGTAAGACCAATTTTTATAAAGTGGGTAATGTAACCGGGGTCAGCGGGCAGTGTGTTTTTTTTCATTCGTTCATGGGATGTGAGCGTCGCTGGCGAGGCCGGCATTTATTGCCCATCCCTAATTGCCCTTGAGAAGGTGGTGGTGAGCCGCCTTCTTAAACCGCTGCAGTCCGAGTGGTGACGGTTCTCCCACAGTGCTGTTAGGAAGGGAGTTCCAGGATTTTGACCCAGCGACGATGAAGGAACGGCGATATATTTCCAAGTCGGGATGGTGTGTGACTTGGAGGGGAATGTGCAGGTGGTGTTGTTCCCATGTGCCTGCTGCTCTTGTCCTTCTAGGTGGTAGAGGTCGCGGGTTTGGGAGGTGCTGTCAAAGAAGCCTTGGCAAGTTGCTGCAGTGCATCCTGTGGATGGTACACACTGCAGCCACAGTGCGCCGGTGGTGAAGGGAGTGAATGTTTAGGGTGGTGGATGGGGTGCCAATCAAGCGGGCTGCTTTGTCCTGGATGGTGTCGAGCTTCTTGAGTATGTATGTGTGTGTGTGGAGGGGGTCCTGTTGACTCTTTAGATGATCGAGGGGATTACCATCCTTGTACCGTTCCAGTTATGTTCAGGTGAGGGATCTCTGGGTGGGTGACGGCCGCTGTCCGGGTGGCACCGCACTGGACGGGCTGAATGTGTCTGCTTTGATCCTGGTCTTGAAATGCTGCGGAACTGAGCTGAACCGGTCACATCAGCAGCGTGGCTACAAGAGCAGGTCAGAGGCTGGGTATTCTGTGGCGAGTGACTCACCTCCTGACTCCCCAAAGCCTTTCCACCATCTACAAGGCACAAGTCAGGAGTGTGATGGAATACTCTCCACTTGCCTGGAAGGTGATACCAAGACACAGCGGTTGACCAGAGCCCCGGCCACTGGATTCGATATTCACTCCCCTCCACCACTGGTGCACGGTGCCTGCAGTGTGTGCGACCTACAGGAAACACCGCAACTCACCAGGGTCACTAAAAAAGCACCTCCTTCCCCTACAACAAGGGCAGCAGATTCACAGGAACAACATCACCTCCGAGTCAGACCCCAGCCCAACTTGGAGATGTATCGGCCG
Organism: Heptranchias perlo; assembly: GCF_035084215.1. Classification (NCBI taxonomy): domain Eukaryota; kingdom Metazoa; phylum Chordata; class Chondrichthyes; order Hexanchiformes; family Hexanchidae; genus Heptranchias; species Heptranchias perlo. Next base: position 1,044,672 of record NC_090368.1, on the reverse strand, counting down.
TTCCTTCATCGTCGCTGGGTCAAAATCCTGGAACTCCCTTCCTAACAGCACTGTGGGAGAACCTTCACCACACGGACTGCAGCGGTTCAAGAAGGCGGCTCACCATCACCAGAGGGTGCCCCTGGAGCGTACCCCAGTGAGAGTCAGCGCCTTCAGGAGAGGTGGGGACCCGTACCCCAGTGAGAGTCAGCACCTTCAGGAGAGGAGGGGACCCGCACCCCAGTGAGAGTCAGCACCTTCAGGAGAGGAGGGGACCCGTACCCCAGTGAGAGTCAGCACCTTCAGGAGAGGAGGGGACCCGTACCCCAGTGAGAGTCAGCACCTTCAGGGGGAGAGGGGACCCGTACCCCAGTGAGAGTCAGCACCTTCAGGAGAGGAGGGGACCCTTACCCCAGTGAGAGTCAGCACCTTCAGGGGGAGAGGGGACCCGTACCCCAGTGAGAGTCAGCACCTTCAGGGGGAGAGGGGACCTGTACCCCAGTGAGAGTCAGCACCTTCAGGAGAGGAGGGGACCCGTACCCCAGTGAGAGTCAGCACCTTCAGGGGGAGAGGGGACCCGTACCCCAGTGAGAGTCAGCACCTTCAGGGGGAGAGGGGACCCGTACCCCAGTGAGAGTCAGCACCTTCAGGAGGAGAGGGGACCCGTACCCCAGTGAGAGTCAGCACCTTCAGGGGGAGAGGGGAGTGATTAATTGAAGCTGGGTGATTGAGTGTAATGTTTGTGTTCTCTCCCACGCTCTTTAAGCATGGGGCAGGTGTCTGTGCCTCAGAGGAGGATGGCGAACCAGGATTGAGCTCAGCCACCTCCCACGTTTCATGGTGTGACACCACGTGTGAATCCTGGAGTACATCGTGTGACCGTCAGACACACCACCACACTGCACTGATTCTCTCTCTCTTTGCAGCCACGTGTGAGCACAAGGGGCTCAGGCTGGAGATCGGGGACACTTGGATCAACAAGGATTGTTACCAGTGCATCTGTCTGAACCCCTTCGGGGTGGGCTGCTGTGACAAGTGAGTATAACATAACCCAGGGCACAGAACAGGCACGAACCTGGAGACGTGGGTTCAAATCTAGAATTCTCCTTTGACTGCTGGCTCTGTATCTAACCCGTGCTGTACCTGCCCTGGGAGTGTTTGATGGGACAGTGTAGAGGGAGCTTTACTCTGTATCTAACCCTGTACCTGCCCTGGGAGTGTTTGATGGGACAGTGTAGAGGGAGCTTTACTCTGTATCTAACCCGTGCTTGCTGGTTGATAGTGATGGATGATTCTGTCCCAATTATTTGAAACAATTTTCCCTCTCCTGTTGGGCTTCCTGTGAAACGGATCCTGGAGAGTCCTGATTTTAGCAGTGATAGGTGGGTGGAGTAACAGGGTCAGACTGTGACCTCGTGTGGTTTGGGTGAATGTGGACAGGGGTCGTGATCTGTCCCCCAGACTCTCACTGCCTGTGTCTCCTCACAGTGTACAGCAGCCAGTCGATTACCCAGAATGGTGCAAAGTCATCCAGAGACCCAACTCCTGCCACCTGGCAGTCGTCATGAAGGCCAATCGCAGGATCCCGTGCATCGGCAGAACCAGCATGGGCCGTCTGCAGCTACAGAATGGGCCAGAGGATAACGACCCCTTCTTCTAGCAAGTGAGACCCCCGGGGAGGGGTGCAGCCCTCCCCCCATCACGCCCCCTTTCCTGTGAATTGTACTGTTTGGTGTATGGTTTCCAATAATTATTCATGTCCCATCGCCCCCCGTGTGTGAGATATTTAGTCAGGTTCTGGTTTGTTTGTTTGTTTCTATTTGCTGCAATAAAGGAATTCCCAGCGACCCCTTGTGCTGAGTGCTGTCACTGGCTGCTCGAAACTTGGAATATTTAACATTCTCAGAGAGTGGACACCGGGCCTGGATCAGAGAGAACTCAGCGGGGCTGCAAGAGGTGTTCACATCAGACTAGAATTCAAGCCTCCTCCTCTCCTCTCTCTCCCCTACACACCTCCTCCACTACTACAAACACCCCCCAAGAAAGGCTGGGGCTCTTTTCTAGGAAAGAGAAGGATGTGGGGGGGGTGACCTGATAGAGGTCTTTGAGATAATGAAGGGGTTTGATAGGGTGGACAGAGAGAAAATGTTTCCACTTCTGGGGGAGACCAGAACTAGGGGTCATAAATATAAGATAGTTACTAATGAATTCAGGAGAAACTTCTTTACCCAGAGAGTGGTGAGAATGTGGAACTCGCTCCCACAGGGAGTGGTTGAGGCGAATAATAACAGATGCATTTAAGGGGAAGTTAGATAAACATGAGGGAGAAAGTGATTGGCGGTGAGTGTGGGCGACCCGCAGACTGCTCTCACTCTCTCAGCTATCGGACTGACTCCTTTCTCTTTCGACACCCTGAAGCTTTATTTGTACGTGTCTGATGTTTAAATATTCAGAGGAACATTGTTTACCCTGAAACCTGACCGTGCCCTGGGTGCAGTGATCCTGGAACCTCAGCTCCATTGTGCAGCTGGTGCGTTACCTGTAACCAGATCCCGACCCAGATAACTAGCTTTTCTCATCAATACACGGGCACAACTGCTTGCATGTGAGATGCAGCAGCCATTGCTGCGATACCCACCGCCGGACTGCACCAGGTGTGATCCAGGGCTGGACAAAACAAACCAGGTCTTCAGGAGAAAGATGCTCATGAGGTAAATGTGATTTTCTGTCTCTTAAAAATAAGGAATCTTACAACACCAGATTATAGTCCAACAATTTTATTTTAAAATCACAAGCTTTCGGAGATTATCCCCTTCGTCAGGTGAATGAGTGAAAAGGTTCTCAAATCGCATATCTTATATTAGGCTGGGACAGCATCACACCAATCAAAAGGTGTCGTTGTTGTTCAAACAGGCCAGTCACGGAGAACAGCACATCCCAGTACACTGGATATACATTGTGTCAATTACACAGACAGAAAGAAAGAGACCCAAATGACAGAGAGAGAGAATATTAAAACACTTAACTTTTTTTTTCCCTTTTTGCTGGTGGGGTTACGTGTAGCGTGACATGAACCCAAGATCCCGGTTGAGGCCGTCCTCATGGGTGCGGAACTTGGCTATCAATTTCTGCTTGACGATTTTGCGTTGTCGTGTGTCTCGAAGGCCGCCTTGGAGAACGCTTACCCGAAGATCGGTGGCTGAATGTCCTTGACTGCTAAAGTGGGAGGGAACCCTCCTGTCTGGCGATTGTTGCGCGGTGTCCGTTCATCCGTTGTCGCAGCGTCTGCATGGTCTCGCCAATGTACCATGCTCTGGGGCATCCTTTCCTGCAACGTATGAGGTAGACAACGTTGGCCGAGTCACAGGAGTATGAACCATGTACCCGGTGGGTGATGTCCTCTCGTGTGATGGTGGTATCCATGTCGATGATCTGGCATGTCTTGCAGAGGTGCTCAGACGAGGAGGAACGCGATGGACACCTACAGACGCTGAAAGACGCCCTCGTAAGAACGGGATATGACGCTCGACTCATCGATCAACAGTTCCGACGGGCCACAGCGAAAAATCGCATAGACCTCCTCAGGAGACAAACACGGGACGCAACCAACAGAGTACCCTTCGTCGTCCAGTACTTCCCCGGAGTGGAGAAACTACGCCATGTTCTCCGCAGCCTTCAACATGTCATCGATGACGACGAACACCTCGCTATGGCCATCCCCACGCCTCCACTACTCGCCTTTAAACAGCCACCCAACCTCAAACAGACCATCGTTTGCAGCAAATTACCCAGCTTTCAGGAGAACAGCGTCCACGACGCCACACAACCCTGCCACGGTAACCTCTGCAAGACATGCCAGATCATCGACACAGATACCACCATCACACGAGAGGACACCACCCACCAGGTGCATGGTTCATACTCCTGTGACTCGGCCAACGTTGTCTACCTCATACGTTGCAGGAAAGGATGCCCCAGAGCATGGTACATTGGCGAGACCATGCAGACGCTGCGACAACGGATGAACGGACACCGCGCAACAATCGCCAAACAGGAGGGTTCCCTCCCACTTTAGCAGTCAAGGACGTTCAGCCACCGACCTTCGGGTAAGCGTTCTCCAAGGCGGCCTTCGAGACACACGACAACGCAAAATCGTCGAGCAGAAATTGGTAGCCAAGTTCCGCACCCATGAGGACGGCCTCAACCGGGATCTTGGGTTCATGTCACGCTACACGTTACCCCACCAGCGAAAAGGGAAAAAAAAAGTTAGTGTTTTAATATTCTCTCTCTCTGTCATTTGGGTCTCTTTCTCTCTGTCTGTGTAATTTGACACAATGTATATCCAGTGTACTGGGACGTGCTGTTCTCCGTGACTGGCCTGTTTGAACAACAACGACACCTTTTGATTGGTGTGATGCTGTCCCAGCCTAATATAAGATATGCGATTTGAGAACCTTTCACTCATTCACCTGACGAAGGGGATAATCTCCGAAAGCTTGTGATTTTAAAATAAAATTGTTGGACTATAACCTGGTGTAAGATTCCGCACATTTGCCCTTTCCCCATTTAGCCCATCCCTCCAGAGAGTGTGGGGGGTTCAGGGCCCGGGGGTGACCGGGGGTGGGGGACCCTGGGGAGGGGAGTTGTTTGGGGTTCGCGGCCCCGGTGTTTGGGGGTCTGGGGTTCAGGGCCCGGCAGGGCGACCCGGGGTGGGTGTTGGGGGTTCGTGGCCCCGGTGTTTGGGGGCCCGGGGGTTCTGGTGGTCGGGGACCCAGGGGAGGGGAGTTGTTTGGGGTTCAGGGCCCGGGTGTGTCGGGGTCCGGCGGGGGGTGTCGGTGGTCCGGGACCCGGTGTTTGGGGGGGGGGTTTGGGGGTTCGCGGCCCCGGTCTTTCCCCCCACTGACCCCCCGCTTGTGTTTCCTTTCCAGGCCGGACGGAGGATGTTCACCGGAGCGGGTCTCCTCCTCCTCCTCTTGGCCCGGCTGCTGATCCCGGAGCCGGGGCTCGGCTGCCCCTCGGCCTGCGAGTGTTGGACCCAGAATCGGACGGTCGGGTGCGGCGGGCGGGGGCTCGGCTCCGTCCCCCGGGGGATCCCGAGCGGGACCCGGGCGCTGGACCTGAGCCGGAACCGGATCGGGCGGGTGGGGGGACCGTGGGCCTGGGCCCGGCGGCTCGAACTCCTCGACCTCAGCCACAACCTGGTACCGGAGCTGGAGGCCGGAGCGTTCGGCGGCCTCGACAAACTGCGGGTCCTGCGGCTCGGCGACAACCGGCTGCGCTTCGTGTCCCCGGGGGCCCTGGACCGCCTGCCCGGCCTCACCGCCCTGGAGCTCGGTCACAACCCGCTGCTCCTCCTGCTCGACCACGGCTTCCGGGCCCTCGGCCGACTCCGGCGCCTGGAGCTCGGGGCCGCCCAGTTGGCCTACATCGGGCCCCAGGCTTTCGCCGGCCTGGAGGAGCTGACCGTGCAGCGGGCGGCCGTCGACACCCTGCCCGCCGGGCCCCTCTCCCACCTCGGCAACCTGACCGTCCTCCGGCTCCGCCACCTGCCCAACGTCGGCGCCGTGCCCGGCGGCTCCTTCCGGGCCCTGTCGCGGCTGCGGGTCCTGGAGCTGGACGGCTGGGCGTCGCTGGGCGAGCTAGGCCCCGACAGCCTCCTCGGGCTCAATTTGGTCTGGCTGTCCGTCACCCGCTGCAACCTGAGCGCGGTCCCGTACGCGAGCCTCGGGGACTCGGCCTTCCTGCGCTTCCTCGACCTCTCCCACAATCCCATCCGCGCCATCCGCGGAGCGCTGCTGCAGCACGTGACCCGCCTGGAGGAGCTGCGATTGGTCGGCGGGAAACTCGTGACCGTCGAGCCCGCCGCCTTCCGGGGCCTCGTTCACTTCCGGCTGCTCGACGTCTCCGCCAATCGGCTGCCGAGCCTCGAGCAGTCGGCCTTCCGGTCGGTGGGCGGCCTTCAGAGCCTCGGCCTCGGCGGCAACCCGCTGGCCTGCGACTGCCGGCTGCTGTGGATCGTCCGCCGGCTCCGCCGCCTGCGCTTCATCGGCCCCGACCCGGCCTGCGCCTCCCCCCCGGCTCTCCGCGGCCGGCGGCTCACCGACCCGCTGCCCGCCGCCTCCTTCACCTGCCGCAAGCCGCGGATCCGCGACAAGAGGCCGCAGCGGGTGTCGGTCCGCGAGGGTCAGACCGCGGCCTTGCGCTGCGCCGCCGACGGGGAGCCGCCGCCCGACATCCTGTGGTTCAACCCCCGGCGGAAGGCCCTGAGCGGCGGCCCGGGCCCGGACTCGGGTCCAGCTGCAGGCCGAAGCCGGGTGCTGCCCGACGGCACCCTGGAGATCCGCCACGCCCAGCGGCAGGACGCGGGCACCTACCGGTGTGTGGCCCGCAGCGCCGGGGGCAACGACACGGCCTCCGCCGTCCTGCAGGTCCGGCCGCTCTCGCCCGAAGAGCTCGCCCTCCTCAACCTGCCGGGCCAGCCCGAGGCCCCGGGCTCCGGATACCCGCTCGACGCCACCACGCTGCTGGTCACCCTGACCATGGGCTTCGCCTCTTTCCTCGGCGTCGTCACCCTCTGCTTCGCGCTGCTCTTCGTCTGGAGCCGCGGCAACGGGCCCGTCAAACACAACACGCACATCGAGTTCGTGCCGCGCTCGGGGGGCGGCGGCGGCGGCGGCGGGGGAGACGGCGGAGAGGCCAAGTTTAACATGAGGATGGTCTGAGGGGAACCCGGGCCCCGCCCCCGGGCCGCGTCATCATCAGCTGGCCCCGCCCCCGGGCCGCGTCATCATCATCGGGCCCCGCCTCCGGGCCGCGTCATCGCCCGGGCCGCGTCATCATCATCGGGCCCCGCCCCCGGGCCGCGTCATCATCATCGGGCCCCGTCCCCGGGCCGCGTCATCATCATCGGGCCCCGCCACCGGGCCGCGTCCCCGGGCCGCGTCATCATCATCGGGCCCCGCCCCCGGGCCGCGTCATTATCATCGGGCCCCGCCCCCGGGCCGCGTCATCATCATCGGGCCCCGCCCCCGGGACGCGTCATCGCCCGGGCCCCGTCCACTGGTAGCGTCATCACCCCCTGGCCCCGCCCACTGGAAGCGTCATCACCCCGGGCCGCGTCATCATTATTCCCGCCCCCGGCACGCGTTATCATCACCGGGATCCGCCCCCGCGCCGCGTCATCATCACCGGGATCCGCCCCCAGGCTGTGTCATGGCCCCGCCCCCGGACGCGTCATCATCCTCGCCACGCCCCCGGGACGCGTCATCCGCCCCGCCCCTCAGGCGGCCGGGGCCCGGGCGGGAAGGGCCGGTGGGGGGGACCGGGGAGCGGGGTGTTGTCGCCCTCCGCCTCACCCGGGTCTGTGAGCGGATCTCCCGCAGCCTTTACCTCCCGTGTCGATTATTTCCTGTAATAAATTCTGTGAAACAGACCCTGCGTTTCGATCCTTAATTTGCGGCTCGGGGCGGGTCTGATGGACGGTCCGGCCCTCGGGTGGGGGAGTGAGAGGGACAGACCGGTCTCTGCAGCCCGGAGCGGGGGTCCCGAGGGCCGGGTTACCCACCCCCCGGAGCCCGGGTTAGGGACATCTCCCCCGGGCTGGAGAGAGAGGGGGGTGGGTGGGGAGAGAGAGGGGGGTGGGTGGGGGGAGAGAGGGGTGGGGTGGGGGGAGTGGGGTGGGGGGGGGAGGGAGGGGTGAGGAGAGAGGGGTGGGGGGGAGGGGGAGTGGGGTGGGGGGGGGGAGTGGGGTGGGGGGGGAGAGTGGGGGGGGGGGGAGGGAGGGGTGAGGGGGGGGAGAGAGGGGTGAGAGAGAGGGTGGGGGGAGAGGGGTGGGGGAGGGAGGATCCGGCTGTCGTCCATGTCGGGACCAATGACCCGGGTGGGCCTGAGAGCGAGGATTTGCTCGGGGAGTTTGAGCAGCTCGGGACTAAATTAAAGGCGATGATCTCGGGATTATTACCTGAGCCTCGAGCAGATTGTCACCGGGTCAATCAGACCAGGGAGATGAACGTGTGGCTCAGAGATCGGTGTGGGAGACGGGCTCCGATCCACGGGGCACCAGTACTGGGGAAAGGGCAAATGTGCGGAATCTTACACCAGGTTATAGTCCAACAATTTTATTTTACAATCACAAGCTTTCAGAGGCTTCCTCCTTCGTCAGGGGATAATCTCCGAAAGCTTGTGATTTTAAAATAAAACTGTTGGACTATAACCTGGTGTAAGATTCCTTACATTTGTCCACCCCAGTCCATCACCGGCATCTCCACATCGGGGAAAGAGGGAGCTGTTCCGCTGGGACGGGCTTCACCTGAACCGTGCTGGGACCAGTGTTGTGGCGAATCGTATAACTGGGGCGGTAGAGAAGCTTTAAACTAAATAGAGGGGGGGGAGGGTTCAGGTGGGGCGAAGTTTAGATTGAATAAAGAGAAAAGACAAGGAAGTAGTGCAGGAAAGTGATGGGGGTAATGATAAACAGAGTGTGTCAGGAAGGGACAGAGCGAACAAACATAAGAGTGCACTAGCAAATGGGGCCGGGGTAGGAAAGAATGGTAAAAAGACAAAATTAAAGGTTCTTTATCTGAATGCGCAGCATTCGTAATAAGATCGATGAATTGACGGTACAAATAGAAACAAATGGGTCTGATCTCGTGGCCATTACAGAGACGTGGTTGCAGGATGACCAAGGTTGGGAGCTAAATATTCAGGGTTATTTAACATTTCGGAAGGATAGGAAAAAAGGTAAAGGTGGTGGGGTAGCTCTGTTAATAAAGGAAGAAATTGGTATAATAGTGAGAAATGATCTTGGCTCAGAAGATCAAGATGTCGAATCAATTTGGGTGGAGGTAAGAAATAGCAAGGGAAAGAAATCACTGGTGGGAGTAGTACATAGGCCCCCTAACAGTAGCTACACTGTAGGGCAAAATATTAATCAGGAAATAAGGGGGGCTTGTAAAAAAGGTAATGCAATAATCATGGGCGATTTTAACTTTCACATAGATTGGACAAATCAAATGGGCAAAAATAGCCCTGAGGAGGAGTTCATAGAGTGTATTAGGGACTGTTTCTTAGACCAATACGTCGGGAACCAACCAGGGAACAGGCCATTTTGGATCTGGTAATGGGTAACGAAACAGGATTAATTAATGATCTCAAGTAAAGGATCCCTTGGGAAGCAGTGATCATAACATGATAGAATTTCACATCCAGTTTGAGAGCGAGGATCTTGGGTCTGAAACTACTGTATTAAACTTAAATAAGGGCAATTATAAAGGAATGAGGGCGGAATTGGCTAAAGTGGACTGGGTAAACAGATTAGATGGGATGATGGTGGATAAGCAGTGGCAAACATTTAAAAAGATATTTTATGACTCACAACAAAAATATATCCCTGCGAGGAGGAAAAACTCCACAAAAAGGGTGAACCAACCATGGCTAACTGAGGAAGTCAAGGATGGTATCAGGTTAAAAGAAAAAGCATACAACATGGCAAAGATTACTGGTAAGCCCGAAGATTGGGAAAACTTTAAAAACCAGCAAAGGATGACTAAAAGAATAATGAAGAGAGTGGATGCATTGGTTGTAATCTTCCAGAATTCACTAGATTCTGGAAAGGTCCCAGCGAATTGGAAAACCACAAACGTAACACCCCTATTCAAGAAGGGAGTGAGACAGAAAGCAGGTAACTATAGACCAGTTAGCCTAACATCTGTCATTGGGAAAATGCTAGAATCCATTATTAAGGAAGTAGTAGCAGGACATTTGGAGACTCATAATACAATCAAGGAGAGTCAACGTGGTTTTATGAAGGGGAAATCATGTCTGACAAATTTATTAGAGTTCTTTGAGGAAGTAACGGGCAGGGTGGATAAAGGGGAACCAATGGATGCAGTATATTTGGATTTCCAAAAGGCATTCGATGAGGTGCCACATAAAAGATTACTGCACAAGATAAGAGCTCATGGTGTTGGGGGTAATATACTGGCACGGATAGAGGATTGGCTAACTGACAGAAAACAAAGAGTCGGGATAAAAGGGTCATTTTCAAAATGGCAATCTGTAACTAGTGGGGTGCCGCAGGGATCAGTGCTGGGGCCTCAACTATTTACAATATATATCAATGACTTGGATGAAGGAACAGAGTGTCTTGTGGCCAAATTTGCTGATGATACAAAGATAGGTGGAAAAGCAAGTTGTGATGAGGACACAAAGTGTCTGCAAAGGGATATTGACAGGTGAAGCGAATGGGAAAAAATTTGGCAGATGGAATATAATGTGGGAAAATGTGAAGTCATCCACTTTGGGAGGAAAAATAAAAAGCAAAATATTATTTGAATGGAGAAATACTACAAAATGCTGCGGTACAGAGGGATCTGGGTGTCCTCCTACATGAAACACAAAAAGTCAACATACAGGTGCAGCAGGTAATCCGGAAGGCAAATGGAATATTGGCCTTTATTTCTAGGGGGATGGAGTATAAAAGCAGGGAAGTCATGCTACAACTGTACAGGGTGCTGGTGAGACCACACCTGGAGCACTGCGGACAGTTCTGGTGCCCTTATTTAAGGAAGGACATACTTGCATTGGAGGCAGTTCAGAGAAGGTTCACTAGGTTGATTCTGGGTATGGAAGGGTTGTCTTATGAGGAAAGATTGAACAGGTTGGGTCTATACTCATTGGAGTTTAGAAGAATGAGAGGAGATCTTAATGAAACGTACAAGATTCTGAGGGGACTCGATAGGGTAGATGCTGAGAGGATGTTACCCCTCATGGGGGAATCTAAAACTAGGGGGCATAGTCTCAGAATAAGGGGTTGCCCGTTTAAGATGGAAATGAGGAGGAATTTCTTCTCCCAGAGGGTCGTGAATCTTTGGAATTCTTTACCCCAAAAAGCTGTGGAGGCTGAGTCATTGAATACATTCAAGGCTGAGTTAGACAAATTTTTGATCAGCGAGGGAGACAAAGGATACGGAGAAAGGGCGGGAAAGTGGAGTTGAGGTAAAAATCAGATCAGCCATGATCTCATTAAGTGGCGGAGCAGGCTCAAGGGGCCGAATGGCCTACTCCTGCTCCTATCTCTCATGGTCTTATGCCACTCGCACGAAGCAAAGTGTGTGTGTGAGAGAGTCTGCAGCTCAGTGAGGGGATGGTGACTGACACGTGAGAGTGCCCAGAGCTGACACTGTGTAAGGTGAGACAAGGGCAGCAGCTCACAGGGATTCCAAATATTCTTGCTGACTCGTCAGCCTGTTTGCAAGCATCTCTCACCTGCCATCCAGATCCTGGGGGGGGTCTGACATCTTCCTGCTCGGCTCCAGTGTCCTGTGCAGCCAAGGGTGGACTGAACAGCTCTTGCAGCAGGTGGTGAATGTCACAAGACGAGAGATGGATGATGTATGAGAGGGAGGGGAGCAGCTAAACGTGTGGGGGAGTGGAGGGAAGCCAGTGAGCTGCCCTGTGATTCTGGGGAACCTGTCCAGCTCTCAGTGGTGGCTCTTGGATATCCATATTCCCTCAAGCCCTTCCCTGTCCACAAACACCACAACCCTATTCATACTGATGCCTTCCCTGTAACTAATGCCTTCCACATTCCGCCCCTGCCACAGTGCTGAAACAGCCCTAATCAAAGTCACAAATGACATCCCATGTGACTGTGGCCATTATCCCTCCTTGACCTTTGACATGATTGACCACACCATCCTGCTCCAACACCTCTCTTCCATTGTCCAGCTCGGTGGGACTGCCCTCGCCTGGTTCTTATCTATTTGTAGCCAGAGAATCATAGAATCTTACAGCACAGGAGGAGGCCATTCAGCCCATCATGCCTGTGCTGGCTCTTTGAAAGAGCTATCCAATTAGTCCCACTCCCCCCCTGCTCTTTCCCAAAGCCCTGCACAATTTTTCCTTTTCAAGTATTTCTCCAATTCCCCTTTTGAAAGTTATTATTGAATCTGCTTCCACCGCCCTTTCAGGCAGCGCATTCCAGATCATCACAACTCGCTGCGTAAAAAAAATTCTCCTCATCTCCCCCCTGATTCTTTTGCCAATTCCCTTAAATCTGTGTCCTCTGGTTACCGACCCTCCTGCCACTGGAAACAGTTTCTCCTTATTTACTCTATCAAAACCCCTCATGATTTTGAACACCTCGATTAAATCTCCCCTTAACCTTCTCTGCCCCAAGGTGAACAATCCCAGTCACTGCATGTAACTGAAGTCCCTCATCCCTGGCACCATTCTAGCAAATCTCTTCTGCACCCTCTCTGACACCTTGACATCCTTCCTAAAGTGTTGTGCCCAGAACTGAACACAATAGTCCAGTGATTTATAAAGGTTTAGCATAACTCCCGTGCTTTTGTACTCTATGCCTCTGTTTATAAAGCCCAGGATCCCATATGCTCATTTAACAGCCTTCTCACTTGTCCTGCCACCTGTACACCCCCAGGTCTCTCTGTTCCTGCACTCCCTTTAAAATTGTACCATTTAGTTTATTTTGCCTCTCCTCATTCTTCCCCCCAAAATGCATCACATCACACTTCTCTGCATTAAATTGCATCTGCCATGTGTCTGCCCATTTCACCAGTCTGTCTCTGTCCTCCTGAAGTCTGTTACTATCCTCCTCACTGTTGACTACATGTCTGAGTTTCTTTAGCACTGGTGCCTCTTCCTGCACTGGGGCACGTGCCTGTGTTGCTGTTACTGTGCTGTGTGTGTACGACTATGTCTGTCCACGTGCTCAGGGACGTGCGCCTGTGGCGGGGAACGTGCAGGGCACCAGGGGAAGGCCGAGACTGCGTGGGGCAGGGCACCGGCACAGTTAGAACAAGCAGAAGAGTTGAGGTGAATGAGAATGTGATGGGTGAGACCAAGCTTGGGGTTTAACAGATTGTTGGAGGGAGGGAGGGACGGAGGGAGGGGAGGAGTCACACAGATACTGGGAGACAGTGAGTTAAGAGTCGGAGATGGTGCGATGGATGTGGATTTCAGCACAGCAAGGATGCAGGGAGGGGGGTAGAGTGTGTCGGGGTGGAGGATTGGGGACATGACAGGAGAGGTGGGAGGAGCATATACCAGATACTTCCTCACAGGGGGAGATCCTTCTCCTGTCCCTTCCTCCACCCTTAATACAGAAAGCTGTTGATTAAAGAGGTCCCACTGGAAAGGTTGAATCAGGGCTCACCTTCCGATAAAAACAAAGGACAAGGACAGAGACACATCCTGTTTATAAGAAATCAGCTGTGAGTTTAATCCCCTCCTGCCCCCATCTTCTCGATCACAGGATGCGGCTTATCCCAGGGATTAACTTGGTTCCGTCCATTTCTAAATCCCCTTTCCCCCTCTCAGCCCTTCAGCTCATCTCAGAGTCTCCAGTGACCACCACATTTATCTATTCCAATATCTTTCTGCAGCAATCCCTGAAGGGGTCATTTTCACAAGATCTTTGAGAATGTCCCGGTGATGGTCTGAAGATCAGCACTGTCATTATCTTAGACTGTACACTGAGCAGCATTTCAGCTACAACCTACTGGGAACAGCACCTCAGCTGTGAGGCTTCTCTCACTGTCTCATTCCCCATCACCATCTCCCCCCATTTCTTCTTTTTTCTCTCCCTCTCATCTTTCTTTTTCCACTTTTACCCTATCCCATTTTCTCTCTCCTCCTCTATCTCTTCCTCTTTCTTTCCCTCGCTCTATTTCTTTCCATCCCTCTGTCTCTGATCTCCCTTTCCCTCCCTCCCTTTGTTTCCCACCCTTGTACCTCTTTCCCTCCCTCCCTTTGTTTCCCACCCTTCCTCTCTCTTTCCCTCCCCCTCTTTCTTTCCCTCCCTCCCTTTGTTTCCCACCCTCCCTCCCTCTTTCCCTCCCTCCCTCCAGTCTGCAGGACGGACTCATTTTCCTTGAGTTCTGCCCCCAGCACTAACCCATGAATCAATCAGCGAAGGCCCTGCATTTTATTATCACATGACCTTGTTCCCATCCAGAGCAGCACAAAGTGAAGGTCAAGAGGGGTCATCGTCGATCGATCCAATGGCAGGTCACCGCCCGCCAGGCCCCCAGCCTATTCGACTAATGAAATATCATCATTTACAGGTGATTTATGTTGGACTGCCAGCTTTCAGTTTGGGTAAAGAGCCCCATTAATGGGCTGAGCCCGGCCGGTAATTAACCTCACACTGAATATAAATCCACAGGAATAGACGAGCAGCTCCAGCCAGCACTGCTGTCGATCCAGCAGTGCAATGGGGAGGATCAATCACAGTGATGCTCAGGCCACCCTGACCAGGATCCCAGGGACCGACAGGCGATAGGCCCCAAGGCTGCCGTTATGCGATGCCACTCGGTCTGATTCCAGAAATCGGCAACACCCGCAGGACGTCCCAGCCGAGAATTGGAATCGGGCACAGAATTACATCGAGTTTACAGCACAGGAACAGGCCATTCGGCCCAACTGGTCTATCCCGGTGTTTATGCTCCACACGAGCCTCCTCCCTCCCCTCTTCGTCAAATCCTCTCACCATATCCTTCTATTCCTTTCTCCCTCATGTGTTTATCCAGCTTCCCCTTAAATGCATCTACACTATTTGCCTCAACTACTCCTTGTGGGAGCGAGTTCCACATTCTCACCACTCTCTGGGTAAAGAAGTTTCTCCTGAATTCCCTATTGGATTTATTAGTGACGATCTTATATTTATGGCCCCTCGTTCTGGTCTCCCCCACAAGTGCAAACATCTTCTCTCCGTCTACCCTATCAAACCCTTTCATAATTTTAAAGACCTCTATCAGGTCACCCCTCAGTCTTCTCTTTTCTAGAGAAAAGAGCCCCAGCCTGTTCAATCTTTCCTGATAGTTATAACCTCTCAGTTCCAGTATCATCTGAGTAAATCTTTACTGCACCTTCTCCAGTGCCTCTATATCCCGACAAAGGGGCCACTGGCCTGGGAGTGTGTGCTGAGGATGGATGGTGTTATCTCCTGAATCACATGGAGTCCAAAACATTGGTGTCAACTTCTTAAAAGGCTCAGATTTATCTGCAGCACATCAACTAGTCTCTGAAATGTCAGAGGAATGCAGCACCTGTTGTTTTTGTAGGTGAATGAGGCAGCCATTAGTGCACAGCAAGATCCCACAAATAGCAATAAGATGAATCATCGGTTCATTAGGTTTTTTTGGTTGAGGGATAAATATTGGTCCAGGACACCGGGGAGAACTGTTGGTGCACTTCCTTAATGTGTGGGGGCAGCTCCACACAGAGACCTGAAGGTGAGGTAGGGGCGGTGTCATATCTCCATCAGAGATACAACCATCCATTATTCACTAAGTGAGGCATTAAAGCATTAGACAAGCCTGACAGGAGCTGATCCTATCAGATATTCAGCAGGTCTCACCCTGATGCCTATCGACAGTACACAACAGATATTAGGGAACTGAGGCTCTCACTGTCAGATATATATTTTATGCTTGGGATGCAGCCAACATTGAGATGGCAGAATTTATCGCCCAGCTCCAGTTCCCTTGTGGACATTAAGAGTCAACAGTATGGTGTGGGACTGGGGTCACATGTAGGCCATGGGAGTGGGGGACAGGTTCCCCTCCCTGAAGTCAATTAGTGAGCCATTTGGGTTTATAATGAAAATCCAGCAGCTTTTGTGGTAATTTCTGCCCCCACAAATAACCAGATTTATTACCATTGTGGGATTTGATTCCTCCATCTCTGGGTTGCTAGACCAGCATCATAACCAGGCTACCCTACTGCCATTTACTCCATTGGGATTCTATACAATGGGAGAGAATAGGAAAGGAGTTTGGTCCATTGGGAGCGGGGCTGCGTTTACCCGGAGCGGGGCTGCGTTCACCCGGAGCGGGGCTGCGTTCACCCGGAGCGGGGCTGCGTTCACCCGGAGCGGGGCTGCGTTCACCCGGAGCGGGGCTGCGTTTGACCTCAGCCCCTGTCCCTTGCTGTAAACTTCCAGAAAGACTATTTTAATACAACGAAGCCACCTTGCAACGTCACCCCATGAACAAAAGCAATCAGAATCTTTTTGTGAAATCTAGTGCATCGTATTTTTTTATATATATGACCTGCTTTGCTTGCTCAGGGCCTCGCAGGCAGGCTGAAAGCATTGCAACCTACATTTCATGCAGCACTGATGGAATTAGCTCTTTTTCAGCTCGGTCGATTTGCATTAAGGTCAGGCTGTGCGGCTGGTAGCAGCTCCTAGCAACCGCCAATGCACTTAGCCTTCTCATCCTCTCACAGAGGACACTCTGTACCTCGTTGGTGCAATTCCCTCGATGACATGCTGCCCTTCAACCTGAGACTGGGGCACATCTCCTGAACCCAATTAAGTGATGAGGTGACATTCCAGTTAATGGATTATCTTTAACCTCAGCCAGCCTGGGTACAGCTCAGACTGTGGCCCGTGCTGGAATCTCCCAGCCTGCTGATTGTCCTGACAACTGCAGCCCACAAATCAAGCTGGAGTTGAACTTAAAGGGCCATCGTTCTCCTTCGATTGCAGGCCACCTGTGCACAAGTGTCAGCCCCCCCGAGTCAGCTGCTGTGAGGACGGGAAGGCCGATGTCTCGCTGCTGTCAGGGCCACGGCAATTTCCTTCTTCAGCCAAGGATTTCTTCTGAAAGAAACAATACAGAAGGCTAAATATAGGCGGGCAGGGGACTGGGAGTAACTGTCACCTGGGGTCGGTACTGGACCATACAGAGCAGGCGCTACCCGAGCTCCATCCCCAGCTCGTGCTGAGTCAAGTGGAAGAAATAGAATCACAGAAAGGTTACAGAGGGAGGCCATTCAGCCCGTCGAGTCCGTGCCGGCTCTCTGCAACAGCAATCCCCCGCCCCCGCCCTTTCTCCTTAGCACCGCAAATTTTTTTCCTTTCAAATACTTATCCAGTTCCCTTTTGAAGGCCATGATTGAATCTGCCTCCACCATCCCCTCTCTCTATCTACTCTGTCTAGACCCTTCATGATGTGGAGATGCCGGTGATGGACTGGGGTGGACAAATGTAAGGAATCTTACAACACCAGGTTATAGTCCAACTGTTTTATTTGAAAATCACAAGCTTTCGGAGGCTTTCTCCTCCCACACTCACCTGACGAAGGAGAAAGCCTCCGAAAGCTTGTGATTTTCAAATAAAACAGTTGGACTATAACCTGGTGTTATAAGATTCCTTACATTTGTAAACCCTTCATGATTTTGAACACCTTGATCAAATCTCCTCGCAATCTTCTCTGTTCAGAGAACAGCCCCAGCTTCTCCAGTCTATCCACATAACTAAAGTCCCTCGTCCCTGGAATCATTCTAGTAAATCTCTTCTGCACCCTCTCTAAGGCCTTCACATCTTTCCTAAAGTGCGGTGCCCGGAACTGGACACAATATTCCAGTTGTGGCCGAACCAGTGTTTTATAAAGGTTCATCATAACCTCCTTGCTTTTGTACTCTATGCCTCCATTTATAAAGACCAGGATACCGTATGCTTTTTTAACAGCCTGCTCAACCTGCCCTGCCACCTTCAACGATTTGTGCACATATCCCCCCGGATCTCTCTGTTCCTGTTTTAGAATTATGCCCTCTAGTTTACATTGCCTCCTCGTTCTTCCTACTGAAATGTATCACACTTTTCTGCGATAAATTTCATCTGCCACGTGTCCGCCCATTCCACCAGCCTGTCTATATCCTCTTGAAGTCTATCACTATCCTCCTCACTGTTCACTACACTTCCAAGTTTTGTGTCATCTGCAAATTTGGAAATTGTGCCCTGTACACCCGAGTCCAAGTCATTAACACATATCAAGAAAAGCAGCACCGATCCCTGGGGAACACCACTGTAACCTCGGCCATCCCCTCTGCCTTCATGAGTAGATCTCCTTTATGGTCCCTAATCGGCCCCACCCCTCCTTACTACCCGTTTACTGTTTACATGCCTTTAATGTTGGCTGTCAGTCTATTCTCATACTCTCTTTGCCCCTCTTATTTCCTTTTTCACTTCCCCTCTGAACTTTCTATATTCTGCCTAGTTCTCGCTTGTGTTATCAACCTGACATCAGTCATACGCCTCTTTTTCCCGTTTCGTCATACTCGCTATCTCTTGTGTCATCCAGGGGGCTCTGGCTTTAGTTGCCCTACCTTTCTGCCTCATGGGAATGTGCCTTGACTGTACCCGAACCATCTCTTTAAAGGCCGCCCACTGTTCAATTACAGTTTTGCCTGCCAATCTTTGATTCCAATTTACCCGGGCCAGATCTGTTCTTGGCCCTCTTCCAGTTGAGTATTTTTACTTGAGAGTGGCCCATGTCCTTTTCCGTAGCTATTCTAAACCTTATGATACTATGATCGCTGTTCCCTAAATGCTCCCTCACTGACACTTGCTCCACTTGGCCCACCTTATTCCCTAGAACCAAGTCCAGCAATGCCTCCTTCCTCATTGGGCCGGAAACGTACTGGTTAAGAAAGTTCTCCTGAACGCATTTCAAAAATTCTTCCCCCTCTCTGTCCTTTACACTATTACTATCCCAGTCTATATTAGGATAATTGAAGACCCCCATTATCTCTACTCTATGGCTCTTGCACCTCTCTGTAATATCCCTGCAAATTTGCTCCTCTATATCCTTCCCACTAGTTGGTGGCCTATAGAATACTCAGTAGTGTGATGGCACCTCTACTTTTTCTTAACTCTAACCAAATAGATTCTGTCCTTGACCCCTACAGGATATCCTCGCTCTCCAGTACTGCAATATTCTCCTTAATCAATTCTGCCACACCCCTTCCTTTCTTACCTTCCCTATCTTTCCTGAACACCTTGTATCCAGGAATAGATTTGTGTTTGAATCATTTCATAAATCACCTGCTTTACAGTTTACACATCTCCAGCTGGCCTCAGTACCCCACCGGGCAGTTCATCTCCAGCTGGCCTCAGTGCCCCACCGGGCAGTTCATCTCCAGCTGGCCTCAGTGCCCCACCGGGCAGTTCATCTCCAGCTGGCCTCAGTGCCCCACCGGGCAGTTCATCTCCAGCTGGCCTCAGTGCCCCACCGGGCAGTTCATCTCCAGCTGGCCTCAGTGCCCCACCGGGCAGTTCATCTCCAGCTGGCCTCAGTGCCCCACCGGGCAGTTCATCTCCAGCTGGCCTCAGTACCCCACCGGGCAGTTCATCTCCAGCTGGCCTCGGTGCCCCACCGGGCAGTTCATCTCCAGCTGGCCTCAGTGCCCCACCGGGAAGTTCATTTCCCCGCTGAGCCTCCGCTGTGCGTTTCACTGGCTAAACCAGGAGATTAATAAATGGTAGTTGTAGGATGTCCCTTCTGAGCAGCGGAGGGCGAAACACGGAGCCTGCTCAATACTGCACGGTGTTCGGCATCAGGTGGAAGGGGCCCAGGTATTGATCTCATCACCTGGAAATCAATGCTGCAATTGGAATTACAAAACTTTAAGGCCTCAGTTATCTTGTTGACTTCATCACCTACTTTGTCACAGTGTAACGTAACTGAGTCGCAGTGTAATTTACTCTGGGCGGCAGTGTAACGTAACTGAGTCGCAGTGTAATTTACCCTGGGTGGCAGTGTAACGTAACTGAGTCGTAGTGTAATTTACCCTGGGTGGCAGTGTAACGTAACTGAGTCGTAGTGTAATTTACCCTGGGTGGCAGTGTAACGTAACTGAGTCGTAGTGTAATTTACCCTGGGTGGCAGTGTAACGTAACTGAGTCGTAGTGTAATTTACCCTGGGTGGCAGTGTAACGTAACTGAGTCGTAGTGTAATTTACCCTGGGTGGCAGTGAAACGTAACTGAGTCGTAGTGTAATTTAGTCTGGGTGGCAGTGAAACGTAACTGAGTCGTAGTGTAATTTACTCTGGGTGGCAGTGTAACATAACTGAGTCGCAGTGTAATTTACCCTGGGTGGCAGTGTAACGTAACTGAGTCGTAGTGTAATTTACTCTGGGTGGCAGTGTAACGTAACTGAGTCATAGTGTAATTTAGTCTGGGTGGCAGTGAAACGTAACTGAGTCGTAGTGTAATTTACCCTGGGTGGCAGTGTAACGTAACTGAGTCGTAGTGTAATTTACCCTGGGTGGCAGTGTAATGTAACTGAGTCGTAGTGTAATTTACCCTGGGTGGCAGTGTAACGTAACTGAGTCGTAGTGTAATTTACCCTGGGTGGCAGTGTAACGTAACTGAGTCGTAGTGTAATTTACCCTGGGTGGCAGTGTAACGTAACTGAGTCGTAGTGTAATTTACCCTGGGTGGCAGTGTAACGTAACTGAGTCGTAGTGTAATTTACCCTGGGTGGCAGTGTAACGTAACTGAGTCGTAGTGTAATTTACCCTGGGTGGCAGTGTGGCGTAACTGAGTCGTAGTGTAATTTACCCTGGGTGGCAGTGTGGCGTGACCTGCACAGGGTTTGTGCTGGCAAATGGTTGATTACATTCGCACCACATAACAGCCAGGTAATAACCACCTCCCACAAGGAAATGTCCAACCAGCTCCACATGATTTTAATGGCATCACCATCACCGAGTCTCCCATCATCACCATCACCGAGTCTCCCATCATCACCATCACCGAGTCTGCCATCATCACCATCACCGAGTCTGCCATCATCACCATCACCGAGTCTACCATCATCACCAGCACCGAGTCTCCCATCATCACCATCACCGAGTCTGCCATCATCACCATCACCGAGTCTGCCATCATCACCATCACCGAGTCTCCCATCACCACCATCACCGAGTCTCCCATTATCACCATCACCGAGTCTCCCATCATCACCATCACCGAGTCTCCCATCACCATCACCGCGTCTCCCATCATCACCATCACCGAGTCTTCCATCATCACCATCACCGAGTCTCCCATCATCACCATCACCGAGTCTCCCATCACCACCATCACCGAGTCTGCCATCATCCATCACCGAGTCTGCCATCATCACCATCACCGAGTCTCCCATCATCACCATCACCGAGTCTGCCATCATCACCATCACCGAGTCTCCCATCATCACCATCACCGAGTCTCCCATCATCACCATCACCGAGTCTCCCATCACCGAGTCTCCCATCACCACTATCACCGAGTCTCCCATCATCACCATCACCGCGTCTCCCATCATCACCATCACTGAGTCTCCCATCATCACCATCACCGAGTCTGCCATCATCACCATCACCGAGTCTCCCATCACCGAGTCCCCCATCACCATCACCGAGTCTCCCATCACCACCATCACCGAGTCTCCCATCACCGAGTCCCCCATCACCATCACCAAGTCTCCCATCACCACCATCACCGAGTCCCCCATCACCGAGTCCCCCATCACCATCACCGAGTCTCCCATCACCACCATCACCGAGTCTGCCATCATCACCATCACCGAGTCTCCCATCACCATCACCGAGTCTCCCATCACCATCACCGAGTCTCCCATCATCACCATCACCGAGTCTCCCATCACCATCACCGCGTCTCCCATCATTACCATCACCGCGTCTCCCATCATCACCATCACCGAGTCTTCCATCATCACCATCACCGAGTCTCCCATCATCACCATCACCGAGTCTCCCATCATCACCATCACCGAGTCTGCCATCATCACCATCACCGACTCTGCCATCATCACCATTACCGAGTCTCCCATCATCACCATCACCGAGTCTGCCATCATCACCATCACCGAGTCTCCCATCATCACCATCAGTGAGTCTCCCATCATCACCATCACCGAGTCCCCCATCATCACCATCACCGAGTCCCCCATCACCACCATCACCGAGTCTCCCATCACCACCATCACCGAGTCTCCCATCATCACCATCACCGAGTCCCCCATCACCACCATCACCGAGTCTCCAATCACCACCATCACCAAGTCTCCCATCACCGAGTCTCCCATCATCACCATCACCGAGTCTCCCATCATCACCATCACCGAGTCTCCCACCATCACCGAGTCTCCCATCACCATCACCGAGTCACCCATCATCACCATCACCGAGTCTCCCATCACCATCACCGCGTCTCCCATCATCACCATCACCGAGTCTCCCATCACCACCATCACCGAATCTGCCATCATCCATCACCGAGTCTGCCATCATCACCATCACCGAGTCTGCCATCATCACCATCACCGAGTCTCCCATCACCGAGTCTCCCATCATCACCATCACCGAGTCTGCCATCATCACCATCACCGAGTCTCCCATCACCGAGTCCCCCATCACCATCACCAAGTCTCCCATCACCACCATCACCGAGTCCCCCATCACCGAGTCCCCCATCACCATCACCGAGTCTCCCATCACCACCATCACCGAGTCTGCCATCATCACCATCACCGAGTCTCCCATCACCGAGTCCCCCATCACCATCACCAAGTCTCCCATCACCACCATCACCGAGTCCCCCATCACCGAGTCCCCCATCACCATCACCGAGTCTCCCATCACCACCATCACCGAGTCTGCCATCATCACCATCACCGAGTCTCCCATCATCACCATCACCGAGTCTGCCATCATCACCATCACCGAGTCTGCCATCATCACCATCACCGAGTCTCCCATCATCACCATCACCGAGTCTGCCATCATCACCATCACCGAGTCTCCCATCATCACCATCACCGAGTCTCCCATCATCACCATCACCGAGTCCCCCATCACCACCATCACCGAGTCCCCCATCACCACCATCACCGAGTCTCCCATCATCACCATCACCGAGTCTCCCATCACCACCATCACCGAGTCTCCCATCATCACCACCGCGTCTCCCATCATCACCATCACTGAGTCTCCCATCATCACCATCACCGAGTCTGCCATCATCACCATCACCGAGTCTCCCATCACCGAGTCCCCCATCACCATCACCAAGTCTCCCATCACCACCATCACCGAGTCCCCCATTACCGAGTCCCCCATCACCATCACCGAGTCTGCCATCATCCATCACCGAGTCTGCCATCATCACCATCACCGAGTCTGCCATCATCACCATCACCGAGTCTGCCATCATCACCATCACCGAGTCTGCCATCATCACCATCACCGAGTCTGCCATCATCACCATCACCGAGTCTGCCATCATCACCATCACCGAGTCTGCCATCATCACCATCACCGAGTCTGCCATCATCACCATCACCGAGTCTCCCATCATCACCATCACCGAGTCTGCCATCATCACCATCACCGAGTCTCCCATCATCACCATCACCGAGTCTCCCATCATCACCATCACCGAGTCCCCCATCACCACCATCACCGAGTCTCCCATCACCACCATCACCGAGTCTCCCATCATCACCATCACCGAGTCTCCCATCATCACCATCACCGAGTCTCCCATCATCACCATCACCGAGTCTCCCATCACCACCATCACCGAGTCCCCCATCACAGAGTCCCCCATCACCACCATCACCGAGTCTCCAATCACCACCATCACCAAGTCTCCCATCACTGAGTCTCCCATCATCACCATCACCGAGTCTCCCACCATCACCATCACCGAGTCTCCCATCACCATCACCGAATCTCCCATCATCAGCATCACCGAATCTCCCATCATCACCATCACCGAGTCTCCCACCATCACCATCACCGAGTCTCTCACCATCACCATCACCGAATCTCCCATCATCAGCATCACCGAATCTCCCATCATCACCATCACCGAGTCTCCCATAACCACCATCACCGAGTCTCCCATCACCACCATCACCGAGTCCGCCATGACCACCATCACCGAGTCCCCCATCACCACCATCACCAAGTCTCCCATCACTGAGTCTCCCATCATCACCATCACCGAGTCTCCCATCATCACCATCACCGAGTCTCCCATCACCATCACCGAGTCTCCCATCATCACCATCACCGCGTCTCCCATCACCATCACCGCGTCTCCCATCATCACCATCACCGCGTCTCCCATCATCACCATCACCGAGTCTCCCATCATCACCATCACCGAGTCTCCCATCATCACCATCACCGAATCTCCCATCATCACCATCACCGAGTCTCCCATCACCACCATCACCGAGTCTCCCATCACCACCATCACCGAGTCTGCCATCATCACCATCACCGAGTCTCCCATCATCACCATCACCGAGTCTCCCATCATCACCATCACCGAGTCTCCCATCACCGAGTCTCCCATCACCACCATCACCACCATCACCGAGTCTCCCATCATCACCATCACCGCGTCTCCCATCATCACCATCACCGAGTCTCCCATCACCGAGTCCCCCATCACCATCACCGAGTCTCCCATCATCACCATCACCGAGTCTCCCATCACCGAGTCCCCCATCACCATCACCAAGTCTCCCATCACCACCATCACCGAGTCCCCCATCACCGAGTCCCCCATCACCATCACCGAGTCTCCCATCACCACCATCACCGAGTCTGCCATCATCCATCACCGAGTCTGCCATCATCACCATCACCGAGTCTCCCATCATCACCATCACCGAGTCTGCCATCATCACCATCACCGAGTCTGCCATCATCACCATCACCGAGTCTGCCATCATCACCATCACCGAGTCTCCCATCATCACCATCACCGAGTCTCCCATCATCACCATCACCGAGTCTCCCATCATCACCATCACCGAGTCCCCCATCATCACCATCACCGAGTCCCCCATCATCACCATCACCGAGTCCCCCATCATCACCATCACCGAGTCCCACATCATCACCATCACCGAGTCCCCCATCATCACCATCACCGAGTCCCCCATCACCACCTTCACCGAGTCTCCCATCACCACCATCACCGAGTCTCCCATCATCACCATCACCGAGTCCCCCATCACCACCATCACCGAGTCTCCAATCACCACCATCACCAAGTCTCCCATCACCGAGTCTCCCATCATCACCATCACCGAGTCTCCCATCATCACCATCACCGAGTCTCCCATCATCACCATCACCGAGTCTCCCACCATCACCGAGTCTCCCATCACCATCACCTAGTCTCCCATCATCACCATCACCGAGTCTCCCATCACCATCACCGCGTCTCCCATCATCACCATCACCGCGTCTCCCATCATCACCATCACCGCGTCTCCCATCATCACCATCACCGAGTCTCCCATCATCACCATCACCGAGTCTCCCATCATCACCATCACCGAGTCTCCCATCATCACCATCACCGAGTCTCCCATCATCACCATCACCGAGTCTCCCATCACCACCATCACCGAATCTGCCATCATCCATCACCGAGTCTGCCATCATCACCATCACCGAGTCTCCCATCATCACCGAGTCTCCCATCATCACCATCACCGAGTCTCCCATCACCGAGTCTCCCATCACCGAGTCTCCCATCACCGAGTCTCCCATCACCACCATCACCGAGTCTCCCATCATCACCACCGCGTCTCCCATCATCACCATCACTGAGTCTCCCATCATCACCATCACCGAGTCTGCCATCATCACCATCACCGAGTCTCCCATCACCATCACCGAATCTCCCATCATCAGCATCACCGAATCTCCCATCATCACCATCACCGAGTCTCCCACCATCACCATCACCGAGTCTCCCACCATCACCATCACCGAATCTCCCATCATCAGCATCACCAAATCTCCCATCATCACCATCACCGAGTCTCCCATCACCACCATCACCGAGTCTCCGATCACCACCATCACCGAGTCCGCCATGACCACCATCACCGAGTCCCCCATCACCACCATCACCAAGTCTCCCATCACCGAATCTCCCATCATCACCATCACCGAGTCTCCCACCATCACCATCACCGAGTCTCCCACCATCACCATCACCGAATCTCCCATCATCAGCATCACCAAATCTCCCATCATCACCATCACCGAGTCTCCCATCACCACCATCACCGAGTCTCCGATCACCACCATCACCGAGTCCGCCATGACCACCATCACCGAGTCCCCCATCACCACCATTTCCAAGTCTCCCATCACTGAGTCTCCCATCATCACCATCACCGAGTCTCCCACCATCACTATCACTGAGTCTCCCATCACCATCACCGAATCTCCCATCATCACCATCACCGAATCTCCCATCATCAGCATCACCGAATCTCGCATCACCATCACCGAGTCTGCCATTATCACCATCACCGAGTCTCCCATCACCACCATCACCGAGTCCCCCACCATCACAATCACCATCACCAAGTCTCCCATCATCACCATCACCGAGTCTCCCATTACCATCACCGAGTCTCCCACCATCACTGAGTGTCCCATCATCACCATCACCGAGACCCCCATCACCGAGTCTCCCATCGTCACCATCACCGAGTGTCCCATCACCGAGTCCACCACACCACCATCACCGAGTCCCCCATCACCACCATCACCGAGTCCCCCATCACCGAGTCCCCCATCACCGAGTCCCCCATCACCGAGTCCCCCATCACCGAGTCTCCCATCATCACCATCACCGAGTCTCCCATCATCACCATCACCGAGTCCCCCATCACCGAGTCCCCCATCACCACCATCACCGAGTCCCCCATCACCACCATCACCGAGTCCCCCATCACCACCATCACCGAGTCCCCCATCACCACCATCACCGAGTCTCCCATCACCACCATCACCGAGTCTCCCATCATCACCATCACCGAGTCCCCCATCACCGAGTCCCCCATCACCACCATCACCGAGTCCCCCATCACCACCATCACCGAGTCTCCCATCATCACCATCACCGAGTCCCCCATCACCACCATCACCGAGTCCCCCATCACCACCATCACCGAGTCCCCCATCATCACCATCACCGAGTCCCCCATCATCACCATCACCGAGTCTCCCATCATCAGCATCACCGAATCTCCCATCATCAGCATCACCGAATCTCCCATCACCAAGTCCCCCATCATCACCATCACCGAGTCCAACATCACCGAGTCCCCCACCATCACCAAGTCCCCCATCATCACCATCACCGAGTCCCCCATCACCACCATCACCGAGTCTCCCATCATCAGCATCACCGAGTCTCCCATCACCACCATCACCGAGTCCCCCATCACCACCATCACCGAGTCTCCCATCATCACCATCACCGAGTCTCCCATCATCAGCATCACCGAATCTCCCATCACCGAGTCCCCCATCATCACCATCACCGAGTCCCCCATCACCACCATCACCGAGTCCCCCACCATCACCGAGTCCCCCACCATCACCATCACCGTGTCCCCCATCACCATCACCGAGTCCCTCACCATCACCGAGTCCCCCATCACCACCATCACTGAGTTCCCTACCATCACCGTCACCGAGTCCCCCACCATCACCGTCACCGAGTCCCCCGCCATCACCGTCACCGAGTCCCCCGCCATCACCGTCACCGAGTCCCCCATCATCACCAATCTCCCACCATGACCATCACTGAGGGTTCTGAGCCCTGGTGGGAGGGAGGTCTGAGGGGGGGGCGGGGGTTTCAGCCAGGGCAGTGGGGGTTGGGGAGAGGCGTCTGAGCCGGGGAGGGGAAACCCGGAGCCGGGAAGTGGGATCGAGCCCCTCCAATCAGCGTCAATGGCCCTGGGTTAAGGAGGGGAGAGAAAAGAGCACCATGGGAATAGGACAGCTTCACTGAGCCAGACTGCAGACAGACGGGGACTGAAGCTTCTCATCATCCAGCAGCTCGTGGACAGATGTCATTCTCGCACCTTCAATGAGCTCAGGCTCAGTGGGTAAAACTCTCGCCTCTGAGTCAGGTCGTGGGTTCGAGCCCCACTCCAGAGACTTGAGTCAATAATTCAGGCTGACACACTGAGGGAGTGCTGCACTGTCGGAGGTGCCGTCTTTCAGACAAGACCTTAAACCGAGGCTCTGTCTGTCCTCTCACGTGGATGTAAAAGATCCCACGGCCACTATTGGAGGAAGAGCAGGGGGAGTTCTCCCCGGTGTCCTGGGGCCAATATTTATCCCTCAACCAACATCACTGAAACTGATGATCTGCTCATTATCACATTGCTGTTTGTGGGATCTTGCTGTGCGCAGATTGGCTGCCGTGTTACCTACATTCCAACAGTGAGCACTGTACCTCATTGGTTGTGAAGCCTTCGGGACATCCCCAGGTTGTGACGGGTGCGAGTCTTTCATTTTTTGATAACAAGTTCTCAAACAGTGACCACCTCACTTTAAAAAGCACTTTTATTTATTTGAGTTTATACAACACCGGGCTCCATAACCCTGGACCCTGCACTGTGGGTTATGGAGGCTCCAACTTCAGGAAGACTTCAAAGCCATGGGAAAGGGCGTTCCCTTCCTTGTCAAGCTGCACTCAGCTCCCCCGTCACACAGGCTTGAGAGGCATTAAAAACCCACTCACCCTGCAGGAGCTGGACAAACCTGCTTTAAAACCCACACATCGCTCCTGTCCCATCTCTTGGACAAAATTAATGGTCCTTGCGGCAAAACGCAACCTTAAAACACGCTGGGGTCCGTCTGCCGATCACTGCACAGGCATGTAAGGCCAGCTAAAGCTGGAACCAGACAGTAACATGTCCCTGATGAGAGTCTCGATCGGGGTCTTACCCACCAACCTCACAAAGAACAGCTGTTCAATGACTGGGGAGGAGACCACCCTCAGGGAGGGTAACCGGAGGAGCAGTTTGCCGAATCGGTTGGGCTGGTTGGGATACTGGGTGCGGCTGTAATCCTCCAGGGCGCACTGGCACTTCTCCTGCAGGCTCTCCACGTGGGCAGGATCCGAGAGACCGCAGGCATCTACAGGGAAACACACAAGGAGAAGCTTTAGATCACGGCTGGCTCCCAGTAACCAGTGTTCAACCCTCTCCATGGGCCCAGGCTCTGACCTGGCTCAGTCCCCTCGATTCTGCCCCTGGGTTCACTTCTTTCCATCAAAGAAAAAAACATTTCAATTCAAACATTACCGAAGCCTGTATTCGATTAATTCTGGGGATCTCTGGCAGGGCCAGCATTTATCGCCAATCCCTCGCTGCCTTGAGAAGGTACAGTCTCAATCCTGGCTCATTGGGGAGAGGCTCCTGATATTCCCAGTTCCTGAGGAGCAGCTCCTGATATTCCCTGTTCCTGGGGAGCATCTCCTGATATTCCCTGTTCCTGAGGAGCGGCTCTCGATATTCCCTGTTCCCGATATTCCCTGTTCCCGATATTCTCAGTTCACGGGGAGCGGCTCCTGATATTCCCTGTTCCCGGGAGCGGCTCCTGATATTCCCTGTTCCCGAGAGCGGCTCCTGATATTCCCTGTTCCTGGCGAGCGCTCCCGATATTCCCGTTTCCCGGGAGCAGCTTCCGATATTCCGGGTTCCTGGGAGCGGCTCCCAATATTCCCGGTTCCCGGGAGCAGCTTCCGATATTCCGGGTTCCCAGGGAGCAACTCCTGATATTCCGGGTTCCTGGGAGCGGCTCCCGATATTCCGGGAACGACTCCCGATATTCCCAGGGAGCAGCTCCCAATGTCCCCAAATTAAGACCATGGGTTTGTAGCTTGCTTCCACCCAGTGACCGACACAGGATGTGATATTACAATCAGCAGCATTAAACGAGCTATCGATTTGAAATCATTTCCTTTCACTTTGCCATTTGGGGTCGAGGGGCTGTATCTCCAGGCCGGGACAGCAGAAGCTCAGTGTACTGGTTTATTCTGGCTGGGAATCGCCTTAACATAATCACCCAGACACCACACGGGATAGACGGGGCTGTGATCCCAGGACACGAAGAACTGGCTCATGACTGTGTGCTGAGTGTAACAGGCTCGGGGGGAAAACAGGTGACTTTGGACCTCTCCCAAAGCTCTCCCCCACTGGGGGATCTCCTCGCCTCATGTCTGGGTCTGTTGTAGACTCATTGATGGACATTGATTGCTGTGATTAGTCACCAGCTCCACTATCATCGTATCCTGTGACTATCAGCATGGTAGAAGGTGAACCAGATGGACCTCGGTCTATTATTGTCTAGCAATCCCTATATTCCTGTATCTCAAGAATCCCAGTATGATACAGGACAGGAAGAGGCAACTCAGCCCATTGTACCTGTGGGCAGTGCCTTTGAAAGATCCAATTAGTCCCACTCCCCCATAACCCTGGAAATTTTTCCATTTCAAGTATTTATCCAATTCCCCTTTTGAAAGTTATTATTGATTCTTCTCCCACCACCCTTTCATGTAGAAATTATGCCCTGAATACCCCAGAACTGTTCGAAGATCGATTTAACCCTGTTACTGCCCAGTAACTGTGCAGGATCTGAGTTAGCTCGTTTCGAACCCTGATTATAACAGGGAAGGTTTTTTGTTAAATGAAAATGCTGTTAGGATTGAAATTTAATAGATTCTACTGATGGGGCGATGTTGATCCCAGTGTCTGGGTGCGGGGTGACAGGAAAGGCTTTTCTGCAGCACACAAAGCACTGTGGAGGGAATGAGACCCAGGGACTGCGGCCAGCTTCCACACCCTGAATCAGAATAATAGACCCAGGGACTGCGGCCAGGTTCCACACCCTGAATCAGAATAATAGACCCAGGGACTGCGGCCAGGTTCCACACCCTGAATCAGAATAATACTCCTCAACCTTTCAATAAATTCACAATTCACCAATGCATCACATGAGCTGGATCAGGGCAGAGTTAACTGGCTCACAGGATAAAGGGAATCCACAATACATTAGAATAATCGCTGACCTTAAAAACTCTTGGCTGAGAAATCCTTAATCAGTTCTGAATAAATTTCTTTGCCCACGATCTGAATAGTGGAGTTGATCAGACATATTTACAGAGGCTGCTGGGAGTGGGCGAACATTAACACAGACACATTTCAAGGCACTCATTTTAATATCAGCTCAAGGGTTCGATGGGAGGAGGAACAGAAAACAGTGGCTTTTAAACTTGTTCAGGGAAGAGGTAAGAACTCCCTGTAAATACTGACACACACTCCCGGGGACCCCCTGTAAATACTGACACACTCCCGGGGACCCCCTGTAAATACTGACACACTCCCGGGGACCCCCTGTAAATACTGACACACTCCTGGGGACCCCCTGTAAATACTGACACACTCCCGGGGACCCCCTGTAAATACTGACACACTCCGGGAGACCCCCTGTAAAGACTGACACACTCCCGGAGACCCCCTGTAAATACTGACACACTCCCGGGGACCCCCCTGTGTAAATACTGACACACTCCCGGAGACCCCCTGTAAATACTGGCACACTTCCGGAGACCCCCTGTAAATACTGACACACTCCCGGGGACCCCCTGTGAATACTGACACACTCCCGGGGACCCCCTGTAAATACTGACACACTCCCGGAGACCCCCTGTAAATATTGACACACTCCCGGGGACCCCCTGTAAATACTGACACACTCCCGGAGACCCCCTGTAAATACTGACACACTCCCGGGGACCCCCTGTAAATACTGACACATTCCCGGGGACCCCCTGTAAATACTGACACACTCCCGGGGACCCCCTGTAAATACTGACACACTCCCGGGGACCCCCTGTAAATACTGACACACTCCCGGGGACCCCCTGTAAATACTGACACACTCCCGCGGACCCCCTGTAAATACTGACACACACCCAAGGACCCCCTGTAAATACTGACACACTCCCGGGGACCCCCTGGAAATACTGACACACTCCCGGGGACCCCCTGTAAATACTGACACACTCCCGGGGACCCCCTGTAAATACTGACACACTCCCGGGGACCCCCCGTAAATACTGACACACTCCCGGGGACCCCTTGTAAATAATGACACACTCCCGGGGACCCCCTGTAAATACTGACACACTCCCGGGGACCCCCTGTAAATACTGACACACTCCCGGGGACCCCCTGTAAATACTGACACACTCCCGGGGACCCCCTGTAAATACTGACACACTCCCGGGGACCCCCTGTAAATACTGACACACTCCCGGGGACCCCCTGTAAATACTGACACACTCCTGGGGACCCCCTGTAAATACTGACACACTCCCGGGGACCCCCTGTAAATACTGACACACTCCGGGAGACCCCCTGTAAAGACTGACACACTCCCGGAGACCCCCTGTAAATACTGACACACTCCCGGGGACCCCCCTGTAAATACTGACACACTCCCGGAGACCCCCTGTAAATACTGGCACACTTCCGGAGACCCCCTGTAAATACTGACACACTCCCGGGGACCCCCTGTGAATACTGACACACTCCCGGGGACCCCCTGTAAATACTGACACACTCCCGGAGACCCCCTGTAAATATTGACACACTCCCGGGGACCCCCTGTAAATACTGACACACTCCCGGAGACCCCCTGTAAATACTGACACATTCCCGGGGACCCCCTGTAAATACTGACACACTCCCGGGGACCCCCTGTAAATACTGACACACTCCCGGGGACCCCCTGTAAATACTGACACACTCCCGGGGACCCCCTGTAAATACTGACACACTCCCGCGGACCCCCTGTAAATACTGACACACACCCAAGGACCCCCTGTAAATACTGACACACTCCCGGGGACCCCCTGGAAATACTGACACACTCCCGGGGACCCCCTGTAAATACTGACACACTCCCGGGGACCCCCTGTAAATACTGACACACTCCCGGGGACCCCCCGTAAATACTGACACACTCCCGGGGACCCCTTGTAAATAATGACACACTCCCGGGGACCCCCTGTAAATACTGACACACTCCCGGGGACCCCCTGTAAATACTGACACACTCCCGGGGACCCCCTGTAAATACTGACACACTCCCGGGGACCCCCTGTAAATACTGACACACTCCCGGGGACCCCCTGTAAATACTGACACACTCCCGGGGACCCCCTGTAAATACTGACACACTCCCGGGGACCCCCTGTAAATACTGACACACTCCCGGGGACCCCCTGTAAATACTGACACACTCCCGGGGACCCCCTGTAAATACTGACACACTCCCGGGGACCCCCTGTAAATACTGACACACTCCCGGGACCCCCTGTAAATACTGACACACTCCCGCGGACCCCCTGTAAATACTGACACACTCCCGGAGACCCCTTGTAAATACTGACACACTCCCAAGGACCCCCTGTAAATACTGACACACTCCCGGGGACCCCCTGTAAATACTGACACACTCCCGCGGACCCCCTGTAAATACTGACACACTCCCGGGGACCCCCTGTAAGTACTGACACACTCCCGGGGACCCCCTGTAAATACTGACACACTCCCGGGGACCCACTGTAAATACTGACACACTCCCGGGGACCCCCTGTAAATACTGACACACTCCCGGAGACCCCCTGTAAATACTGACACACTCCCAAGGACCCCCTGTAAATACTGACACACTCCCAAGCACCACCTGTAAATACTGACACACTCCCGGGGACCCCGTGTAAATACTGACACACTCCCGGGGAACCCCTGTAAATACTGACACACTCCCGGGGACCCCCTGTAAATACTGACACACTCCCGGGGACCCCCTGTAAATACTGACACACTCCCGGAGACCCCCTGTAAATACTGACACACTCCCAAGGACCCACTGTAAATACTGACACACTCCCGGGGACCCCCTGTAAATACTGACACACTCCCGGGGACCCCCTGTAAATACTGACACACTCCCGGGGACCCCCTGTAAATATTGACACACTCCCGAAGACCCCCTGTAAATACTGACACACTCCCGGGGACCCCCTGTAAATACTGACACACTCCCGGGGACCCCCTGTAAATACTGACACACTCCTGGGAACCCCCTGTAAATACTGACACACTCCCAGAGACCCCCTGTAAATACTGACACATTCCCGGGGACCCCCTGTAAATAATGACACATCCCAGGGACCCCCTGCAAATACTGACACACTCCCGGGGAACCCTGTAAATACTGACACACTCCCGGGGACCCCCTGTAAATACTGACACACTCCCGGGGACCCCCTGTAAATAATGACACACTCCCCGGGGACCCCCTGTAAATGCTGACACACTCCCAAGGACCCCCTGTAAATACTGACACACTCCCGGGGACCCCCTGTAAATACTGACACACTCCCGTGGACCCCCTGTAAATACTGACACACTCCCAAGGACCCCCTGTAAATACTGACACACTCCCGCGGACCCCCTGTAAATACTGACACACTCCCGGGGACCCCCTGTAAATACTGACACACTCCAGGGGACCCCCTGTAAATACTGACACACTCCCGGGGACCCCCTGTAAATACTGACACACTCCCAAGGACCCCGTGTAAATACTGACACACTCCCGGGGACCCCCTGTAAATACTGACACACTCCCGGGGACCCCCTGTAAATACTGACACACTCCCGGGGACCCCCTGTAAATATTGACACACTCCCGAAGACCCCCTGTAAATACTGACACACTCCCGGGGACCCCCTGTAAATACTGACACACTCCCGGGCACCCCCTGTAAATACTGACACACTCCCGGGGACCCCCTGTAAATACTGACACACTCCCGGGGACCCCCTGTAAATACTGACACACTCCCGGAGACCCCCTGTAAATACTGACACACTCCCGGGGACCCCCTGTAAATACTGACACACTCCCGGAGACCCCCTGTAAATAATGACACATCCCAGGGACCCCCTGCAAATACTGACACACTCCCGGGGAACCCTGTAAATACTGACACACTCCCGGGGACCCCCTGTAAATACTGACACACTCCCGGGGACCCCTGTAAATACTGACACACTCCCGGGGACCCCCTGTAAATACTGACACACTCCCGGGGACCCCCTGTAAATACTGACACACTCCCGGGGACCCCCTGTAAATACTGACACACTCCCGGGGACCCACTGTAAATACTGACACACTCCCAGGCACCCCCCGTAAATACTGACACACTCCCGGGGACCCCCTGTAAATACTGACACACTCCCGGGGACCCCCTGTAAATACTGACACATTCCCGGGGACCCCCTGTAAATAATGACACACTCCCCGGGGACCCCCTGTAAATGCTGACACACTCCCAAGGACCCCCTGTAAATACTGACACACTCCCGGGGACCCCCTGTAAATACTGACACACTCCCGGGGACCCCCTGTAAATATTGACACACTCCCGGGGACCCCCTGTAAATACTGACACACTCCCGGGGACCCCCTGTAAATACTGATACACTCCCGGGGACCCCCTGTAAATACTGACACACTCCCGGGGACCCCCTGTAAATACTGACACACTCCTGGGGACCCCCTGTAAATACTGACACACTCCCGGAGACCCCCTGTAAATACTGACACACTCCCGGGGACCCCCTGTAAATACTGACACACTCCCGGAGACCCCCTGTAAATAATGACACATCCCAGGGACCCCCTGCAAATACTGACACACTCCTGGGGAACCCTGTAAATACTGACACACTCCCGGGGACCCCCTGTAAATACTGACACACTCCCGGGGACCCCCTGTAAATACTGACACACTCCCGGGGACCCCCTGTAAATACTGACACACTCCCGGGGACCCCCTGTAAATACTGACACACTCCCGGGGACCCACTGTAAATACTGACACTCCCAGGCACCCCCCGTAAATACTGACACACTCCCGGGGACCCCCTGTAAATACTGACACATTCCCGGGGACCCCCTGTAAATAATGACACACTCCCGGGGACCCCCTGTAAATACTGACACACTCCCCGGGACCCCCTGTAAATACTGACACACTCCCGCGGACCCCCTGTAAATACTGACACACTCCCGGGGACCCCCTGTAAATACTGACACACTCCCGGGGACCCCCTGTAAATACTGACACACTCCCGGGGACCCCCTGTAAATACTGACACACTCCCGGAGACCCCATGTAAATACTGACACACTCCCAAGCACCACCTGTAAATACTGACACACTCCCAAGGACCCCCTGTAAATACTGACACACTCCCGGGGACCCCCTGTAAATACTGACACACTCCCGGGGACCCCCTGTAAATACTGACACACTCCCGGAGACCCCCTGTAAATACTGACACACTCCCAAGGACCCACTGTAAATACTGACACACACTCCCGGGGACCCCCTGTAAGTACTGACACACTCCCGGGGACCCCCTGTAAATACTGACACACTCCCGGGGACCCCCTGTAAATACTGACACACTCCCGGGGACTCCCTGTAAATACTGACACACTCCCGGGGACCCCCTGTAAATACTGATACACTCCCGGGTACCCCCTGTAAATACTGACACACTCCCGGAGATCCCCTATAAATACTGACACACTCCCGGGGACCCCCTGTAAATACTGACGCACTCCCAAGGACCCCCTGTAAATACTGACACACTCCCAAGCACCACCTGTAAATACTGACACACTCCCAAGGACCCCCTGTAAATACTGACACACTCGTGGGGACCCCCTGTAAATACTGACACACTCCCGGAGACCCCCTGTAAATACTGACACACTCCCGGGGACCCCCTGTGAATACTGACACACTCCCGGAGACCCCCTGTAAATAATGACACATCCCAGGGACCCCCTGTAAATACTGACACACTCCCGGGAACCCCTGTAAATACTGACACACTCCCGGGGACCCCCTGTAAATACTGACACACTCCCGGGGACCCCCTGTAAATACTGACACACTCCCGGGGACCCACTGTAAATACTGACACACTCCCGGGGACCCCCTGTAAATACTGACACACTCCCCGGGGACCCACTGTAAATACTGACACACTCCCGGGGACTCCCTGTAAATACTGACACACTCCCGGAGACCCCCTGTAAATACTGACACTCTCCCGGGGACCCACGGTAAATACTGACACACTCCCGGGGACCCCCTGTAAATACTGACACACTCCCGGGGACGCACGGTAAATACTGACACACTCCCGGGGACCCCCTGTAAATACTGACACACTCCCAGGCACCCCCCGTAAATACTGACACACTCCCAGGGACCCCCTGTAAATACTGACACATTCCCGGGGACCCCCTGTAAATACTGACACATTCCCGGGGACCCCCTGTAAATACTGACACACTCCCGGAGACCCCCTGTAAATACTGACACACTCCCGGGGACCCCCTGTAAATACTGACACACTCCCGGGGACTCCCTGTAAATACCGACACACTCCCCGGAGACCCCCTGTAAATACTGACACACTCGTGGGGACCCCCTGTAAATACTGACACACTCCCGGAGACCCCCTGTAAATACTGACACACTCCCGGGGACCCCCTGTGAATACTGACACACTCCCAGAGACCCCCTGTGAATAATGACACATCCCAGGGACCCCCTGTAAATACTGACACACTCCCGGGAACCCCTGTAAATACTGACACACTCCCGGGGACCCCCTGTAAATACTGACACACTCCCGGGGACCCACTGTAAATACTGACACACTCCCGGGGACCCCCTGTAAATACTGACACACTCCCCGGGGACCCACTGTAAATACCGACACACTCCCGGAGACCCCCTGGAAATACTGACACACTCCCGGGGACCCCCTGTAAATACTGACACACTCCCAGGCACCCCCCGTAAATACTGACACACTCCCGCGGACCCCCTGTAAATACTGACACACTCCCGGGGACCCCCTGTAAATACTGACACACTCCCAAGGACCCCCTGTAAATACTGACACACTCCCGGGGACCCCCTGTAAATACTGACACACTCCCGGGGACCCACTGTGAATACTGACACACTCCCGGGGACCCCCTGTAAATACTGACACACTCCCGGAGACCCCCTGTAAATACTGACACACTCCCGCGGACCCCCTGTAAATACTGACACACTCCCGGAGACCCCCTGTAAATACTGACACACTCCCGGGGACCCCCCTGTCAATACTGACACACTCCCGGGGACCCCCTGTAAATACTGACACACTCCCGGAGACCCCCTGTAAATACTGACACACTCCCGGGGCCCCCCTGTAAATACTGACACACTCCCGGAGACCCCCTGTAAATACTGACACACACTCCCGGAGACCCCCTGTAAATACTGACACACTCCCGGAGACCCCCTGTAAATACTGACACACTCCCGGGGACCCCCCGTTCTATCCTCTGTCGCCATTTCAAAAATTTGTTTTTGTTAGTGTACAAGTCACAAATGGAGAAAAATTCATGAAATCCACAATACAGGGAGGTGACGAGACTGCGGACAGTGTGCAGTATATCCACCCACGGACTGTCCTCACACTCTCTCGTTTGAAAAGCTAGGCTTTAATGAACCTCTTACTGTCCCA
This sequence comes from Heptranchias perlo, assembly GCF_035084215.1. Classification (NCBI taxonomy): domain Eukaryota; kingdom Metazoa; phylum Chordata; class Chondrichthyes; order Hexanchiformes; family Hexanchidae; genus Heptranchias; species Heptranchias perlo. Next base: position 1,006,346 of record NC_090368.1, on the reverse strand, counting down.
GATTCGTACTGACAGCTGGTCTGCAGTTCCAACATGATGTGAACACTGATTGGGTACGACTTATTTCTATTTAAATCAGAGTTATTAAATCAATCTTAAATTCTCTCGAAAAAAATCTGAATCATCTGTCACATCATTTTAGTAAAGCACCTAAATACTGATCCCCTCACATCTGACGTAACTTCCCAATCCGACTGAACCAATTCTATAAATATACCGGTCGTTTTTAAGCATTAAAATAAATCGACTGCAAGAATTTCTGTTAAATAAGTCAGTGTGTGATGTCAGGAGTAACTGGTATGATTATTAACACTCGGACTGTCTGTAAATGGGATTCGAAACCCCTCACCCCTTCCCTTCCTCGAAACAATCTCCCTCTGGAAATGCCATGCTGAAATCTTTTGGCTTGCACCCAGGTTTCGGGACAGACACATTGGGTGGGGAATAAATGGGGCCGTATTTGTGTAATTGCACCCTCCCACCGGTGGAGACACTGCAGGGCCACCCCTGGCAGGAGGGTGTGCACATTTTTGCCAGTTCTTTCCACTCTAAGTTCCTATGTCAACACCTATAATGGGAACCTCCCAAACAATCTTGTCACGGTGTGATTACACCCTCCCTACAGCACCACTACTGGCCGGAGAATATCATTACAGTGTGACAAGTTTACATAGGCAGTTTCCATTATAGATGTGGGAATTATAATGGAAATATGTAAGAATAAGGACTGAATATATGTCTTTAAAATGAGGGTTGAATTACGTCTGCACTTCCAGGTGCAATTATTCCCTGCTATGTACCTAAACACTACTCTCACTTTCACTCCTCATGAGCAATGTCATAGGAGATCGACCAGTACCCTGACTCATTTTCAGTTGCCCCATAGGGGAATGGTCTCCACATTGTGTAAAAGTTTCTCTTAACCTCTCCCTTTGTGCTCCTGGTACTGACTCCGATTAACGTCTGCTTGTTACTGATTCACCCACCAGTGGGAATGGTCTTTCACTGACGGAATGCTCTCCCGGTATATAGTGGGGTGCCCAACGCTGCGCACAGACCCGCACTGAGGCCTTGCCCATGGACTCATTGACAAACTCACCCGAGGTGAAGAGGACGATCGCTTTCAGACAGGTGAACTCTGCCGTGTCCATGTGCAGCACCTTCAACTTCTCCACCTGCTCCTGGAAGACCCGGATATGATCCATGAACGCAACCACCCGCTCTGCTGACATCGGAGAGGCGTGAAGACCGGCGGCAGCCAGGAGCGGGGCCACGTGCAGGGGCATGGAGCACTGGGCCGCGTTCAGCACAAAAAGCTCACTCCACGTCAGGCGAAGGAGCCCCACCTGGTCCGAGATCTGGAGGTCAGGGAAGAAAGGGACATTCCTGGCCCACTCCACCGCGCTGAAGAGGAGGCGGGCAGCCAGCTCGCAGATGTTCTCGATGCCCATCATGCTGTTGGGCTGGATGCACTGGCTGCCGTAGCGAGACGTCGGGTACGGTTCTGCCCGAAGCAACAGCGAGATAAAGCCGGACATGTAGGAGGGGCTGTTGAAGCCGTCGCCGTTGGTCAGGCTGTACTGTCCTGGGTTGGACTGAGAGTGAGCCAGTCTCCCTCTCTGAACTGCTGTAATAGAAACAATACAAATATGTACACATTATCCGTCAGTAAGAGGGCGCAGACAATGTACTTACCCGAGTGTCAGCTGGGGCTCAGTGGGCAGCACTCTCGTCTCTGTGGGTTCGAGCCCCTCTCCAGATACTCGAGCCCATAATCCAGGCTGAGACTTCAACAGTACTGAGGGAGGGCTGCACTGTCGGAGGGTCAGTACTGAGGGAGTGCTGCACCGTCGGAGTGTCAGTACTGAGGGAGTGCTGCACTGTCGGAGGGTCAGTACTGAGGGAGCGCTGCACTGTCGGAGGGTCAGTGCTGAGGGAGCGCTGCACTGTCGGAGGGTCAGTACTGAGGGAGCGCTGCACTGTTGGAGGGTCAGTACTGAGGGAGTGCTGCACTGTCGGTAAGTCAGTACTGAGGGAGTGCTGCACTGTCGGAGAGTCAGTACTGAGGGAGTGCTGCACTGTCGGAGGGTCAGTACTGAGGGAGTGCTGCACTGTCGGAGAGTCAGTACTGAGGGAGTGCTGCACTGTCGGAGAGTCAGTACTGAGGGAGTGCTGCACTGTCGGAGAGTCAGTACTGAGGGAGTGCTGCACTGTCGGAGAGTCAGTACTGAGGGAGTGCTGCACTGTCGGAGGGTCAGTACTGAGGGAGTGCTGCACTGTCGGAGGCGCTGACTTTTGGAAGAGACGTTAAACCAAGGCCCTGTCTGCCCTCTTCGGTGGACGTAAAAGATCCCACGGCCACTATTTTGAAGAAGAGCAGGGGCGAGTTCTCCCCGGTGTCCTGGGGCCGATATTTATCCCTCAACCAACATCACTAAAAACAGATGATCTGCTCATTATCACATTGCTGTTTGTGGGATCTTGCTGTGCACATTCAAACTTGTGCGTTTTGTTTTTGTACATACGTTTGATTGGCTGCGCTTTCTGGAGTTTGAGAGATGCATATTTAAATTTCCTTTGTCCAAATCATTTAAAAAAAAATATTTCGCAACCTGTCTTTGTTAAAATTGGGTAGTTTGTCTGAAACCATTAGAGAGAAAACTAGGCCAGAGAGGGAGACCATGGATGGTCAGTAACCAATCACTGTGTACAGATAAGCACTCAGGAACCCCGTGTCCAGTTGAGTTTACATTGCAGCTCAGTACAGCAGACAGATCTATCTCCTGCGGGAGGGCAGTTAAGGCTAGAACTACTGTAAATCTGGTAAGTACTGTTGCCACTTACCCAATTACTGGTTAATGAATCTGCTTGGCAGTTTAGTCTAACCCGCAGTCGAATGAGGTATATATTCTACTGTCTTCCAAAGTAGTGGAAGATCATCAGATGGAACATGACATTCAGTATCCTATGTACAGGGCACGTACAAATCTCCTGAACACAGCAGTCATACAGAACAAACACTCATCCAGGACAGTCTCTGAGATACTGGACCCACAACAATATTTAAAGACCCCAAAAGTGTAACAGCATTTTCCTAATCTAAGGGGGATGAATATATTTATATTCCCACCGATCTCTTTGAATGCAGTCGAACACAGGGTGTTTTCTTTTAGTAGACTATGGTTTAATACATAAATCAGAATCCACTGCACAATCCCCTAAACCTGCTGCTTGCATCTGGCCAGGGTCAATGTGAAATTCTGAGCGCCTGAAATTGAGCACAACAGGAACTCAGGAAAATGAAGAAAAAAGCTAGGCAACAAGAATCAGAGGAGAGAAACGAAGAGGAAACAGCAAGATCAGACATTAAAAAATCAGGAAGATTGGAGGAAAAATCAGTGAGACCGGAGACAAAAACCGGAGTAGGCAGAAGGCTGGAAATTATAGACCAGTTAGCCTAACATCTGTGGTGGGTAAAATTTTGGAATCTATTATTAAGGAGACAGTAGCGGAACATTTGGATAAACATAATTTAATGGGACAAAGTCAGCATGGCTTTATGAAGGGGAAGTCATGTCTGACAAATTTGCTTGAGTTCTTTGAGGACATAACGTACAGGGTGGATAAAGGGGAACCAGTGGACGTAGTGTATTTAGACTTCCAGAAGGCATTCGACAAGGTGCCACATAAAAGATTATTGCTCAAGATAAAGAATCACTGGATTGGGGGTAATATTCTGGCATGGGTGGAGGATTGGTTATCTAACAGGAAGCAGAGAGTTGGGATAAATGGTTCATTCTCGGACTGGCAACCAGTAGCCAGTGGTGTTCCGCAGGGGTCGGTGCTGGGTCCCCAACTCTTTACAATCTATATTAACGATTTGGAGGAGGGGACCGAGTGTAACATGTCAAAGTTTGCAGATGATACAAAGATGGGAGAGAAAGTGGAGAGTGAGGAGGACATAAAAAACCTACAAGGGGATATAGACAGGCTGGGTGAGTGGGCGGAGATTTGGCAGATGCAATACAATATTGGAAAATGTGAGGTTATGCACTTTGGCAGGAAAAATCAGAGAGCAAGTTATTATCTTAATGGCGAGAAACTGGAAAGTACTGCAGTACAAAGGGATCTGGGGGTCCTAGTGCAAGAAAATCAAAAAGTTAGTATGCAGGTGCAGCAGGTGATCAAGAAGGCCAACGGAATGTTGGCTTTTATTGCTGGGGGATAGAATATAAAAACAGGGAGGTATTGCTGCAGTTATATAAGGTATTGGTGAGACCGCACCTGGAATACTGCATACAGTTTTGGTCTCCATACTTAAGAAAAGACATACTTGCTCTCGAGGCAGTACAAAGAAGGTTCACTCGGTTAATCCCGGGGATGAGGGGGCGGACATATGAGGAGAGGTTGAGTAGATTGGGACTCTACTCATTGGAGTTCAGAAGAATGAGAGGCGATCTTATTGAAACATATAAGATTGTGAAGGGGCTTGATCGGGTGGATGCGGTAAGGATGTTCCCAAGGATGGGTGAAACTAGAACTAGGGGGCATAATCTTAGAATAAGGGGCTGCTCTTTCAAAACTGAGATGAGGAGAAACATCTTCACTCAGAGGGTAGTAGGTCTGTGGAATTTGCTGCCCCAGGAAGCTGTGGAAGCTACATCATTAAATAAATTTAAAACAGAAATCGACAGTTTCCTAGAAGTAAAGGGAATTCGGGGTTACGGGGAGCGGGCAGGAAATTGGACATGAATTTAGATTTGAGATTAGGATCAGATCAGCCATGATCTTATTGAATGGCGGAGCAGGCTCGAGGGGCCGATTGGCCTACTCCTGCTCCTATTTCTTATGTTCTTATGTAAAAATCAGCGAGAGCGGAGACAAAAATCAGCGACAGCAGAGACAAAAATCAGCGAGACCGGAGACAAAAATCAGCGAGAGCGGAGACAAAAATCAGCGAGAGCGGAGACAAAAATCAGGAAGATCGGAGACAAAAATCAGCGACAGCGGAGACAAAAATCAGCGACAGCGGAGACAAAAATCAGCGACAGCGGAGACAAAAATCAGCGAGAGCGGAGACATAAATCAGGAAGATCGGAGACAAAAATCAGCGAGAGCGGAGACAAAAATCAGCGAGAGCAGAGACAAAAATCAGCGAGACCGGAGACATAAATCAGGAAGATCGGAGACAAAAATCAGCGAGAGCGGAGACATAAATCAGGAAGATCGGAGACAAAAATCAGCGAGAGCGGAGACAAAAATCAGCGAGAGCAGAGACAAAAATCAGCGAGACCGGAGACATAAATCAGCGAGAGCGGAGACATAAATCAGGAAGATCGGAGACAAAAATCAGGAAGATCGGAGACAAAAATCAGCGAGAGCGGAGACATAAATCAGGAAGATCGGAGACAAAAATCAGGAAGATCGGAGACAAAAATCAGCGAGAGCGGAGACAAAAATCAGCGAGAGCGGTGACAAAAATCAGCGAGAGCGGAGACAAAAATCAGCGAGAGCAGAGACAAAAATCAGCGAGAGCGGAGACAAAAATCAGCGAAAGCGGAGACAAAAATCAGGAAGATCGGAGGAAAATTCAGCGAGAGCGGAGACAAAAATCAGCGAGAGCGGAGACAAAAATCAGCGAGAGCGGAGACAAAAATCAGAGACAGCGGAGACAAAAATCAGCGACAGCGGAGACAAAAATCAGCGAGAGCGGAGACATAAATCAGGAAGATCGGAGACAAAAATCAGTGAGAGCGGAGACAAAAATCAGGAAGATCGGAGACAAAAATCAGCGAGAGCGGAGACATAAATCAGGAAGATCGGAGACAAAAATCAGTGAGAGCGGAGACAAAAATCAGGAAGATCGGAGACAAAAATCAGCGAGAGCGGAGACAAAAATCAGCGAGACCGGAGACATAAATCAGGAAGATCGGAGATAATAATCAACAAGACAGGTTTCGCTGAAAGTGCGAATGCAGATAAATAAAGTCATAAAAAAATCAATAGAATGTTAGGTTTTATAAAGAGAGCCATCCAAGAGTAAAGTGGTGATAATAGATCTATAACATACACTGATTAGGCCACAGTCAGAGAACTGGGCGCAGTTTTGGGCGCCCCATTATAGAAAGGACATCGAAGCCATAGAGAGCATACAGAGTGGATTCACCAGGATGAGGCCAGGGATGAGAAACTATAGTTCTGAGGAGAGACGTGAGATACTGGGACTATTTCCACTGGAGAAGATAAAGCTAAAAGGATTTAATAGAGGATTATTAAAATTATGAATAGTTTTGTTCGAGCGAATAGGGAAAGTTTATTTCCTCTGGTTGTGGAGTCAGTGATAAGGGGCCATCTATTTAAAATTATAACTAAGAGTGTTAGAGGAGAAATCTCTTTACACACAGACTGCTTTACCACAGTGAGAGGTTAAGGTAGACATCCTCGCTTATTTTAAGGGCAAACTGATTAGCTATTTGAAGCAGAGGAAGATTCTGGGCTACAGGGAGAGAGCAGGGCAGTGGGATTAGTTTGGGATTGCTCTAGCAAAGGGCCAGCATAAACATAATGGACTGAATGGCCTCCTTCTGTGCTGCAAACTTCTATAGTTCTACAAAAACCAGCAAGATCAGAGACAAACTCCAAAAATCATTAATATTATTGATAAAATACAGGGCTAGAAGTGCTCTAAGAATTCCCCAGGACAGATTAACTGATACAGAATCTGTGTCACCAATTTAATTATATTTAAAGTAATTTAAAGGTTTCCTGGGGTTTATCAGTTCTGGTTATTTCTGTTTGATGGTTCGTGATAGATAGAGAGAGAAAAAGAGAGAATGGGGAGAGAAAGAGAGAGACAGAGAATGGGCACAGAGAGAAATTAGGAAAGAGAGAATGGGGAAACACAGCAAGAGAATGAGGATAGAGAAATGGGGACAGAGAGCGAAATGAGGAGACAGAAAAGGGGGAATGGGGACAGAGAGAGAGTGAAACGAGAGACAGACAGGATAAGAGGAGGCAAAAATAGAGAGAGAGGATGAGAAAAAGTAAAAGGCAAAGAATGAGAACAAGTGATGAAGATAAGGCCCATAAACCAGGACCCTGGAAGGTACCTTGGACATTGGGACCAGTTCAGGAGAAGAGTTTGAAATGCAGTGAGTGAAGGTGGATAAACACTGGCCATGTTGCCAGGAATCCTCCCAGTAACACCTCCCCTCCCCTCAGCCCAGCCTAGCCCAGGAGAGCTCTACCTTCTCGCCTCATGCCGACTTTCAGACACTTCTTGAAGCGGCAGTACTGACACTGGTTGCGGTGGTGTTGGTCAATCGGGCAGTTCCTGCTGACCCTGCAGGTGTAGCTCAGGTTTCTGCGGACACTCCTCTTGAAGAAGCTCTTGCAGCCCTCGCAGGTGAACTGTCCGTAGTGTTTGCCGCTAGACTTGTCCCCACAAACCATGCACTCCACCCCTGGCTGTTGCTGCTGCAGTTTGTCCAGTTGGGGGCTGACCTGACCCGGTGAGCAAGGCAGCAGATCCCTAGGGGATGTGCCCTTCTGCTCCTCTGTGCTGAGGTGGGGCCTGGGGGTGAGTGATGCCTCCTCAATGGGGTCTCTCCATGAATTCCTGATCATTCTGCAACCGCGCCTCCAAACTCACCCAAGAATCCTGCAGCAGGCTGAACCCTCCCAATCCCTGCTCTAGTCCCAATCCCAGCTCCAGTCCCAATTCCAGCTCCAGACCCAATCCCAGCTCTAGTCCCAATCCCTGCTCCAATCCCAGCTCTAGTCCCAATCACTGCTCCAATCCCAGCTCTAGTCCCAATCCCTGCTCCAATCCCAGCTCTAGTCCCAATCCCTGCTCCAGTCCCAGCTCTAGTCCAAATCCCTGCTCCAATCCCAGCTCCAGTCCCAATCCCTGCTCCAGTCCCAATCCCTGCTCCAATCCCAGCTCCAGTCCCAATCCCTGCTCCAGTCCCAATCCCTGCTCCAGTCCCAATCCCTGCTCCAATCCCAGCTCCAGTCCCAATCCCTGCTCCAATCCCAGCTCCAGTCCCAATCCCTGCTCCAATCCCAGCTCCAGTCCCAATTCCAGCTCCAGACCCAATCCCAGCTCTAGTCCCAATCCCTGCTCCAATCCCAACTCCAGTCCCAATCCTTGCTCCAATCCCAATCCCAGTTCTAGCCCCAGCACCTATCCTGCCCGAGTTCCCGCTCTCTATCACATTGCCCGCTCTGTTTTAATCCAGTCCCAGTCTCTGTCTCTGTCCCAGTCCCTGCCCCTCCCCCAGTCTCTTTCCCAGTCCCTGTCCCTTTCTCTCTCCCAGTCTCTGTCCCAGTCCCAGTCTCTATCCCAGTCCCAGTCTCTGTCCCTGTCCCTCTCCGAGTCCCAGTCTCTGTCCTAGTCCCTGTCCCTCTCCCTCTCCCAGTCTTTGTCCCTGTCTCTCTCCCAGTCCCTCTCCCTCTCCCAGTCTCTGTCCCTGTCTCTCTCCCAGTCTCTGTCCCTGTCTCTCTCCCAGTCCCTCTCCCTCTCCCAGTCTCTGTCCCTGTCCCTCTCCCTGTCCCTCTCCCAGTCCCTCTCCCAGTCCCTGTCCCTCTCCCAGTCTCTCTCCCAGTCTCTGTCTCTGTCCCTGTCCCAGTCCCAGTCCCTCTCCCAGTCCCTGTCCCTCTCCCAGTCTCTCTCCCAGTCCCTGTCCCTCTCCCAGTCTCTGTCCCTCTCCCAGTCCCTGTCTCTCTCCCAGTCCCTGTCCCTCTCCCAGTCTCTCTCCCAGTCTCTGTCTCTGTCCCTGTCCCAGTCCCTGTCCCTCTCCCAGTCTCTCTCCCAGTCTCTGTCTCTGTCCCTGTCCCAGTCCCTGTCCCTCTCCCAGTCTCTCTCCCAGTCTCTGTCTCTGTCCCTGTCCCAGTCCCTGTCCCTCTCCCAGTCTCTCTCCCAGTCCCTGTCCCTCTCCCAGTCCCTGTCCCTCTCCCAGTCTCTGTCCCTGTCCCAGTCCCTCTCCCTCTCCCAGTCCCTGTCCCTCTCCCAGTCTCTGTCCCAGTCCCTCTCCCTCTCCCAGTCTCTGTCCCTCTCCCTCTCCCAGTCCCTCTCCCTCTCCCAGTCCCTCTCCCTCTCCCAGTCCCGCTCCCAGTCCCGCTCCGCTCCCTCTAAATCCGGAGCAGTTCAGCAGAAAAGTGAAGATTCCGAAAATAAATTTTTGCAAAACAGAATTTTTGAAAGTTCAGGAAACAAAGTGGAGCAGGTTCACCGAGCGCGGGGCTCCGGCTCCGGCTCCGGCTCTCTCCCCGCGGAGGGTCCCGGCTCTCCCTGGTTCAATGTTCCCGGTCCTGGCCCCGATCAGTCGGGATTCCCCAGTCCGGGGCGGCTTGGATTCCGTTCAATGCTCCGATCCTCCGGTGGGGGAGAGAGAAGCGGCTCCGTGCTCACAGGCTCTGCAATCGGCTGCAGTGAGATCCGTCCGAGGGAACAGATCACAATCCAGGGGGAATAGATCACAATCCAGGGGGAATAGATCACAATCCAGGGGGAATAGATCACAATCCAGGGGGAATAGATCACAATCCAGGGGGAACAGATCACAATCCAGGGGGAATAGATCACAATCCAGGGGGAACAGATCACAATCCAGGGGGAACAGATCACAATCCAGGGGGAACAGATCACAATCCAGGGGGAACAGATCACAATCCAGGGGGAAGACTCGACCCCAGCTCGGGCGGTGCTCACACAGCGGCCGCTGATTCACGACCGGGCTGGAGTTCAGTGTGAGAGCGGCAGGAGCTGGGGGAGAGCCTGTCAGCTCAACTCACAGTGAGTGTGGACACTCCCCCTCCCTCCCTCCCTCCCTCCCACTCCCCCTCTCCTCCCTCCCTCCCCTCCCACTCCCCCTCCTCCCTCCCTCCCTCCCACTCCCCCTCTCCTCCCTCCCTCCCTCCCACTCCCCCTCTCCTCCCTCCCCTCCCTCCCACTCCCCCTCCCTCCCACTCCCCCTCTCCTCCCTCCCCCCTCTCCTCCCTCCCCACTCCCCCTCCCTCCCTCCCTCCCACTCCCCCTCCCCCTCCCTCCCTCCCTCCCTCCCACTCCCCCTCCCCCCTCCCCTCCCTCCCTCCCACACCCCCTCCCTCCCTCCCACTCTCCCACTCCCACTCTCCCACTCCCCTCCCTCCCACTCTCCCACTCCCCTCCCTCCCTCCCTCTCCCACCCTCCCTCTCCCTCCCTCCCACTCCCCCTCCCTCCCTCCCACTCCCTCCCTCCCACTCCCTCCCTCCCACTCCCCCTCCCCCCCCTCCCTCCCACTCCCCCTCCCCCTCCCTCCCTCCCACCCACCCCCCTCCCACCCACTCCCACTCCCCCTCCCTCCCTCCCACTCCCCCCTCCCCCTCCCTCCCTCCCCCTCCTCCCTCCCACTCCCCCTCCCTCCCACTCCCCCTCCCTCCCACTCCCCCTCCCTCCCCCTCCCACTCCCCCTCCCTCCCCCTCCCACTCCCCCTCCCTCCCCACTCCCACCTCTCCTCCCCCCCTCCCCCCCCACCCACCACCCACTCCCCCCCCTCCCACTCCCCCCCCCTCCCACTCCCACTCCCCCCCCTCCCACTCCCACTCCCCCCCTCCCCCTCTCCTCCCACCCACTCATCCCTCCCCCTCTCCTCCCTCCCCCTCTCCTCCCTCCCTCCCACTCCCACACCCACCCCCCCTCCCACCCACTCCCCCCCTCCCTCCCACTCCCCCTCTCCTCCCACTCCCACTCCCCCTCTCCTCCCCTCCCTCCCTCCCTCCCACTCCCACTCTCCTCCCTCCCACTCCCACTCCCCCTCTCCTCCCTCCCACTCCCACTCCCCCTCTCCTCCCTCCCACTCCCACTCCCCCTCTCCCCCTCCCTCCCTCCCCACCCACTCCCACTCCCCCTCTCCTCCCTCCCTCCCTCCCACCCACTCCCACCCCCCTCTCCTCCCTCCCCCTCCCACTCCCACTCCCCCCCTCCCACCCCACTCCCACCCCTCCCACTCCCACTCCCCCCCTCCCACTCCCACTCCCCCTCACCTACCCCACTCCCCCTCTCCTCCCTCCCACCCTCCCACCCCACTCCCCCTCCCACCCTCCCCCCCCCACTCCCACTCCCCCTCCCTCCCCCCACCCCCACTCCACCCCCCTCCCTCCCTCCCACTCCCCACTCCCCCTCTCCTCCCACCCACTCCCACTCCCCCCTCTCCTCCTCCCACTCCCACTCCCACTCCCCCTCTCCTCCCTCCCACTCCCACTCCCCCTCTCCTCCCTCCCTCCCACTCCCCCCTCTCCTCCCTCCCTCCCACTCCCACTCCCCCTCTCCTCCCTCCCACCCTCCCACTCCCCCTCTCCTCCCTCCCTCCCTCCCACTCCCCCTCTCCTCCCTCCCCTCCCACTCCCACTCCCCCTCACCTCCCCTCCCTCCCTCCCACTCCCCCTCTCCTCCCTCCCTCCCACTCCCCCTCTCCTCCCTCCCTCCCTCCCACTCCCCCTCTCCTCCCTCCCTCCCTCCCACTCCCCCTCTCCTCCCTCCCTCCCTCCCACTCCCCCTCTCCTCCCTCCCTCCCACTCCCCCTCTCCTCCCTCCGTCCCACTCCCCCTCTCCTCCCCCTCCCACTCCCCTCCCTCCCTCCCTCCCACTCCCCCTCACCTCCCTCCCACTCCCACTCCCCCTCTCCTCCCTCCCATTCCCTCCCACTCCTCCCCCCTCTCCTCCCTCCCACTCCCCCCTCTCCTCCCTCCCACTCCCCCTCTCCTCCCTCCCATTCCCTCCCTCTCCTCCCCCTCTCCTCCCTCCCACTCCCCTCTCCTCCCTCCCACTCCCCCCCACTCCCCCTCTCCTCCCTCCCACTCCCCCTCTCCTCCCTCCCACTCCCCCTCTCCTCCCTCCCACTCCCCCTCTCCTCCCTCCCACTCCCCCTCGCCTCCCTCCCACTCCCCCTCTCCTCCCTCCCACTCCCCCTCACCTCCCTCCCACTCCCCCTCTCCTCCCTCCCACTCCCCCTCTCCTCCCTCCCACTCATTCCCTCCCACTCCCCCCCACTCATTCCCTCCCACTCCCCCCCACTCATTCCCTCCCACTCCCCCCCACTCCCCCTCTCCTCCCTCCCACTCCCCCTCTCCTCCCTCCCACTCCCCCTCTCCTCCCTCCCACTCCCCCTCTCCTCCCTCCCACTCCCCCTCTCCTCCCTCCCACTCATTCCCTCCCACTCCCCCCCACTCATTCCCTCCCACTCCCCCCCACTCATTCCCTCCCACTCCCCCCCCACTCATTCCCTCCCACTCCCCCTCTCCTCCCTCCCACTCCCCCTCTCCTCCCTCCCACTCCCCCTCTCCTCCCTCCCCCTCCTCCTCCCTCCCACTCCCCCTCTCCTCCCTCCCACTCCCCCTCTCCTCCCTCCCACTCCCCCTCTCCTCCCTCCCACTCCCCCTCTCCTCCCTCCCACTCCCCCTCTCCTCCCTCCCACTCATTCCCTCCCACTCCCCCCTCTCCTCCCTCCGTCCCACTCATTCCCTCCCTCCCACTCCCCCTCTCCTCCACCCTCCCACTCCCCCTCTCCTCCCACCCTCCCACTCCCCCTCTCCTCCCACCCTCCCCACTCTCCTCCCACCCTCCGACTCCCCCTCTCCTCCCACCCTCCCACTCCTCCCACCCTCCCACTCCTCCCACTCCTCCCACCCTCCCACTCACCCTCTCTCTCCCTCACTCTACCATATCATAGTATCCAACCCTTGAATTCTGACACCTCTCTCTCCCTCCCACTCCCTCTCCTCCCACTCCCTCTCCCTCCCACTCCCTCTCCCTCTCCCTCCCCCTCCCTCTCCCTCCCCCTCCCTCTCTGTCCCCCTCCCCTCCCTCTCTCTCCCCCTCCCCCTCCCCTCCCTCTCTCTCCCCCTCCCTCTCTCTCCCCCTCTCTCACCCCCTCCCCCTCCCTCTCCCTCCCCCTCCCCCTCCCTCACCCTCCCTCCCCCTCTCTCCCCCCCCTCCCCCTCTCTCCCCCCCCCTCCCCCACCCCCTCTCTCCCCCCCCTCCCCCTCCCCCTCCCTCCCCCTCCCCCTCCCTCCCCCTCCCCCTCCCTCCCCCTCCCCCTCTCTCCCCCTCCCCCTCTCTCCCCCTCCCCCTCTCTCCCCCTCCCCCCTCTCCCCCTCCCCCTCCCCCTCCCCCTCCCTCCCCCTCACCCCTCCTCCCCCTCTCTCCCCCCCTCCCCCTCCCCCTCTCTACCCCTGCCCCTCTCTCCCCCTCCCCCTCTCTCCCCCTCCCACTCCCTCCCCCTCCCACTCCCTCCCCCTCCCACTCCCACTCCCCCTCCCACTCCCCCTCCCACTCCCACTCCCCCTCCCACTCCCCCTCCCCCTCCCACTCCCCCTCCCCCTCCCACTCCCCCTCCCACTCCTCTCCCCCTCCCACTCCCTCTCTCTCCCCCTCCCACTCCCTCTCTCTCCCCCTCCCACTCCCTCTCTCTCCCCCTCCCACTCCCTCTCCCACTCCCTCTCTCTCCCCCTCCCACTCCCTCTCTCTCCCCCTCCCTCTCTCTCCCCCTCCCACTCCCTCTCTCTCCCCCTCCCACTCCCACTCCCACTCCCTCTCCCACTCCCCTCTCTCTCCCCCTCCCTCTCTCTCCCCCTCCCACTCTCCTCTCCCACTCCCTCCCCCTCCCCCCCCCTCCCCCTCCCCCCCCCTCCCCCTCTCCCCCTCCCTCCCCCCTCCCCCTCCCTCCCCCCCCCTCCCTCCCTCCCCCTCCCCCTCCCTCCCCCTCCCTCCCTCCCCCTCCCTCTCTCTCCCCCTCCCCCTCTCTCCCCCTCCCCCTCTCTCTCCCCCTCCCTCTCTCTCCCCCTCCCTCTCTCCTCCCCCCTCTCGCTCCTCCCCCCCCCCTCTCTACCCCCCCCCTCTCTCCCCCCCCCTCTCTCTCCCCCCCCCCTCTCTCTCCCCCCCCTCTCTCCCCCCCCCCTCTCTCTCCTCCCCCCCCTCTCTCTCCCCCCCCCCTCTCTCTCCCCCCCCTCTCTCCTCCCCCCCCCTCTCTCTCCCCCTCCCTCTCTCTCCCCCTCCCACTCTCTCCCCCTCCCACTCTCTCCCCCTCCCACTCTCTCCCCCCTCCCACTCTCTCCCCCTCCCACTCCCTCTCTCTCCCCCTCCCACTCCCTCTCTCTCCCCCTCCCACTCCCTCTCTCTCTCCCCTCCCACTCCCTCTCTCTCCCCCTCCCACTCCCTCTCTCTCCCCCTCCCACTCCCCTCTCTCCTCTCCCTCCCCCTCCCCCTCCCCTCCTCTCTCACCCCTCCACTCCCTCTCCCTCCCACTCCCTCTCCCTCCCACTCCCTCCCTCCCTCCTCCCTCCCACTCCCTCTCCCTCTCTCTCTCTCTCCCCCTCCCACTCCCACTCTCTCCCCCTCCCACTCTCCCCCTCCCCCTCCCACTCCCTCTCTCTCCCCCTCCCACTCCCTCTCTCTCCCCCTCCCACTCCCACTCCCTCTCTCTCCCCCTCTCCTCCCTCCCACTCCCCCTCTCCTCCCTCCCACTCCCCCTCTCCTCCCTCCCACTCCCCCTCTCCTCCCTCCCACTCCCCTCTCCTCCCTCTCCACTCCCCCCCTCTCCTCCCTCCCACTCCCCCTCTCCTCCCTCCCACTCCCCCTCTCCTCCCTCCCACTCCCCCTCTCCTCCCTCCCACTCCCCCTCTCCTCCCTCCCACTCCCCCTCTCCTCCCTCCCACTCCCCCTCTCCTCCCATTCCATCCCTCCCACTCCCCCTCTCCTCCCTCTCCCACTCATTCCCTCCCTCTCCTCCCCCTCTCCTCCCTCCCACTCCCCCTCTCCTCCCTCCCACTCCCCCTCTCCTCCCTCCCACTCCCCCTCTCCTCCCTCCCACTCCCCCTCTCCTCCCTCCCACTCCTCCTCTCTCCTCCCTCCCACTCCCCCTCTCCTCCCTCCCACTCCCCCTCTCCTCCCTCCCACTCCCCCTCTCCTCCCTCCCACTCCCCCTCTCCTCCCACTCCCCCTCTCCTCCCTCCCACTCCCCCTCTCCTCCCTCCCACTCATTCCCTCCCACTCCCCCCCCACTCATTCCCTCCCACTCCCCCCACTCCCCCTCTCCTCCCTCCCACTCCCCCTCTCCTCCCTCCCACTCCCCCTCTCCTCCCTCCCACTCCCCCTCTA